>NC_060153.1:505981-576498 GCF_021292245.1 Micropterus dolomieu | reverse complement strand
GGGGGGGGGGTGCTTATGTTTGGGTCAGATGTGTGTATGCCATCACATATCTCTCCAAATCATTGCATCATTGCATTTCCTCTCACTGATCAATGTGTAATGGTTTCTTGCGTCTCTTCCACAAGCTCTAAATGTAATTTCTTGGAAAAGAGGAGGGATGCAACTTTATTAAGAATGCTGCTATGGGGAAAATACTTGTCAGACAATTGCACATGTGAATGACATGTAAATGCTTCTCATTGTAGAGATGGTGGATGTCCCAAACAAAAAACAAAAGGTGGAACACAAGATGGGGAGAAAGTAGGTGAATGAGGTGCACAGTGCAATTTTAAATGTATGTATATATGTATATGTATGTGTGTTGTAGTGCCGGTTTATATGTGCCTCCCTGTGCTTGTTGTTCAAAATGTGCGTCTCACATTGGTTTCACCAACAGCAGTGGTTGGCAAGAGGCGGCCCATGGGCCAAATAAATTAATACTTTGATGGCAGCTGGTGCTGAAATTGATCTCAGTTATGACAGCAACAGTTACTCACATTATCACTTCCTCTTAAGTGATTGTACCTACAAAATACAAACCAAAGAAAGTTTGTTGCAGCAATGCTTTATTTTGTGTTGAATTGAGAGCTTTTACTTTGAAAAGTTCTGAAAGACATTCAAAAGACTCTGTGGCTTGCTTGACACACCTCTTAAAAAAGCCAAAAAGTAATGTGATTCCCCTGAATGAGAGGTGCAGGATTATTATTTCCCTAGGCATGTTAAATGATCCCCTGTGATTTCTGCCTAATCCTCGCCTGCTGAAGTGCTTCAACACAGCCATGCTTTGTTAGCAAAAATAATAGGCTGCAAAGCAATGTTTTCTATGCGAGCAGCAGCAATTCAAGGCTATTAAACATTGTTTTAGGCTCAGAGATAGTTGCAATATATTCACCACCATGTTCGAAGCTTAATCTGTGGAGTGTGATAACTGAGAGGTAAGGAAGAATATAGTAAGCAGAAAAAAAATCAGTAGAGGGTATGCGTGAGTTGATGGTCCTAGATTGTTTTAAACCTAACAAGCAGACTGAGGTGCTGAATGAAACAGGCCGTAGTAGATGGAAAACAAATCCAATATTGCAGGAATTTAAAGGAAGAACATTTTTAATTGAGTTGCCTCTAGTGAGCAGTGTTCATTAAGTATGCTGTACATGTTCACCTGCTAGTCACTGTGTGAGTAATTATGTGTTTGTCCATGTGTGTACAAGACATTCTCATATTCTCTGCATACCAAAAAACTACAGTATTCTGTTATTGCTGGCACACTAGAGTATTATTAGGCTTATTTACAGCAGATTCCTCAATTCTGAAAATTGTAGGGGAAATCCAGATCAGGTGCCATCTTGTAGTGTGGAGTGTTTACATATTTTATCTTAACACACTGTTTTAAGCAATCACAATGATCTAAACTGCTAATTGGGCATCATAATTGGGCTAATGATTCCTGTATTGCCATGTCACAACATAATACACAGATGGTTGGCAATCATTGTTAACACCAGCAAAACAAATAATATATTCCACAAGAAAGCAAAAGAAACACAACCCCAGCAGCTCGATGGGGTCTTTGAGGAGAGTGTGAGCTACTTCAGATGCTTCAGGTGCCACATCACTGACAAACCAATACTTGCTGAAGGAGGCACAATGATCCATCATCTCAGACATCTTAGGGTATTCAGGATCGTGATCCCCCTTTCAAAGGACCTTTAGGAGAATTAATGGTCTCCTGCATTATTTAGTGACAATGCATAACCAGAGGCACACTACCTGCAGGGTGTCTACACCAGGCAGTGCAGAACCAAGAGAGTTATTTAAGCACCCCAGCAACCGCTAACTGCTGCAGTCAGGCAGCCATGTTGTAGCAGAGAGGGGTAGGAGAGTGTCAGAGTGGGCTTTTGATTAGGGGTGTGAGAAGATAAATTAGGCACCTGTGCGATGGGGGGAAGGGGAATGACAAACATTTTGTGCACGGAGGAGAACAGAGGAGTGGGAAATTCAGAGGAATGAGAAAGTTGCTGAATTAATCCAGTTTTGAGGCATCCTGGCCTTGGAGTGAAATTAAAATGCATATAGAAGTTCTGGAGAAGCAGTGGTACCAAGAGCTGGCCAGATTTTGTGAACTTAAGGCAACAAAGGACTGTAGGAGACTGAACCCTGGAGTGGGTGTGGACAAACAGGTTAACCTGCTCTTCAGCCTGCTCGGTTGCAGCCTGGAGCTTCCTTGTCCTGGTGGACCGGCAACGCTAAGTCTTCCTTCTTATAACTCTTATAAATAAAGGATTCTTTATAATGATGCTGCCAGTGTTCGGCTTTTTAACAACATTGGACCGGTGGGCGGGGCAAATGGGTGTGCATGTGTAAAGAAAAGAAAGAGAGAACTAAAGGGAAAAGCAAGTTGAACTCAGTGGTCAACTCATAGTGTTCGATTCCTGGCTGGGGCACCCAGTGTGTCTAAAGAGCCCCAAATAATGACAAAAAAACATCCCCTCTTTTTCTCCTGCTCAGTCTTTCAGTAAATGTGTATGCAATTATGACACTGGAATTTTGGACCTTGTCAGCGTTGTGACCGCACCGCCCACTGAACACATACTCATACTGCTCTCCCTCATCTTTTTTTTCCAAACACACCACCAAGCGGTTATTCCTTCCCTGATCTAGAGATGGAGGTTGTTCAGTATGTCTTGCAGAAAGTGCTTTTATGGTTATGAAGGAAAGTTAAATATTTTCTGGTTTTCCCTGTGATGTCCTCCAGCTGCTCTGCCTCAACTCTCTGATTTACGGAGTTTCCTGATAGACCGCTTTACTTGTTCCTAATGCTACAGTAACCACTGGCTGACACTGCCTGAATTGGGCGTTCAGTCCAAAGATCCTGTACAAACAGAGGTGTAAACACCAACACAGAGTCAGCTAATTGGATGGCTAGCTGTACAGATCACTGAGCTAAGTAGCTAGTGCCAGCTACTGTTAACAGTAGTTAGCTGCTACAGTAACTGCTAACTGTCCATCTGGAAACTCCGTAAATCACTGAAACTTGAGGCAGAGCAGCCAGATGACATCAGAGGGAGAAACTAAAAACATTTTCTCCATTAAACCAAAATTAGTGAATAAAGTTGTACAGTTGTTTTTGTACTGTAATCAGTGAGGCCTAGTCTCAATTAACCAGATCTCTACCCTTCAGGTCAGCTAGTTCCTGCCCCTAGCCAGCTTCCAGAAGTTGGCCAATCAGAAGCAAGTGGGCCTTTGGGAAGAGGGGTCTTAAAGAGACAGGAGCTAAAATGTTGTGTTCAATCACTTCACGACGGATGCCCACAAAGTGATATCACAATATCCCTCATAAACGATATTGCTGACATATGTTTGATCAAAGAATGTGACATTCTCCAAGGGGTGTTGATGCATTGAAACTTTTATCTTAATGAAATCCATATAAGCAGCATTTGTCCTTTTATCAAGAAGTACATTGCCCATACACACATTAGATTACAGGACTGTAACTAAGCCTGAGGTTGAGCTTGTCAAATTCTGTCAAGTTTGGGTCAATCTTTTGGCTTTGGGCAAGGTTTGGGCTGGATTTTATTTATTTATTTAGTTTTTGGGTGAGCAGGTCTGGCTTAGGTTGATATTTCAGGTCTCGGCAGACTCTGCCTTGGATCGTATTGAGATTCTGCTCCACACAGATCACCATACTGATGCATGATGCACTGACTGAAACAACCACGTTTCTGTGACAGTTATGGTCTTGACATTGACATTAATGGATCACAAGTCAGCAGAGTAATCTCAGTACTACCAGAAAGTGTATGTTAACATTATACTAGTCTAATCATTATCAAGTGCAACCATATATACAACTGAGAAAACCCCCCAACATATCTACCATTATGAGTTTAGGAGACTGAACTGAATTTCCTGAGCAGAAAGTTATTGCCAGGTAATAAGAGACTCCAGGAAGTCACTGTAAAAACGAGAATTTGTTGTTTACCCATGCAAATTAGACAAAATATATACAATGTTTCAATCAGTAAGCTTAAAGAGGCTATATGATTTTTAAAAAAATGAAATAAATCACTTTTTTATTGCCTGTGTGTGTGGAGCTGGAAAATCCACTTGGACTTTCGTGTTGCCTCATACGTATGTTCATTCATATGTAAAGACTCCGTGTTGGATTTTTGGGAAATTCATTGGCTGTGATTGCATGCGCACTCCTGAGCCTCTTGTCTATTGATTCTGCTTCATACACACAACAACACCGCAGCTAACGAGATGGAGTCCGCAAAAAACAAAAAACGGATCTGGCTGCCTGCACAACACAGACTCCATGTAAGGATACAAACAACAAAGTTTTATGTGCTAGAGCCCTGAGGACAAAGGACACTCAGACTGATGTCGGGTGAAATCACTGTCAACATCAGAAAGGCTTCTGTCACATATAGCCCTACGCTCACAGAGGCTTTCATCCTTTTGGACAGGTAAACTAGCATTACTTCAAAGTATGTGAAATATGTTATGATGCTCGCTCAAGGTAGATAACATTAGCTTGTCAGCTAACCCCAAGCAGTTGCTAAAATTACCCGAAATCCTACAATGTATGACTTGCCACATGACTTTACCAGTTAAAGTGATCTATTCTTTGTATCAACAGTATGTCAAAGTGTTGTATTTAGCTTGCAAGAAATCATGTAACCGTACAAAGCAAATGTGCAGCAATTTGTTTACACTGAGTTAGCCTATAGTGATGCAAGGCATGGGCAGCCAGCTAATGTAACATAATTAAGATCAGCAGCTGTTTTCTTTGTAACATTCAATTTAGATGTATTTTCATTTTACCAATACTCAGGTACAGAGCTTCTCCACGTCTCAGTCGATGTAACTTACGTGACAGACATAATATAGAGCAATGCAATATAATGGTGCAGGACAACAACATAGTGGAAGACATATTCAGTACAGTAACATTACTCACTGCACTGCAACTGTTATATAGTGTGGCAACATCTTAAATTATAATATTCAGTCTAGCTCACTAATCGTTTTCTTTTTCCAATACATTTAGCTGTTTTGACATTGCTGAGCCTCCAGTGAAAGATGCAGTTATTGAAAAGCCAGTAGAAGAGCTAATACTGACATATTGCGTTGTCTAAATGCAGTCAAAGTAATGTTGTCATGTAACAAGCATTTATTAATTCGTCTTTAAGCAGATAAAAATATAACTGCAATGTTGCAGTGTGAGCTTACCTGAAATTCCAAATTGTTATGTGAAGCTGTCTCCCTGTGTGTCGGATTCTGCTTGTTCAAGCACGTGTACGAGCACACACCTGTAATTTAAAAACAGCATAGTGGCCCCTGAAAAATACATATAGCCCCTTCCCATGTCTGCATATCTCGTGACTTAATATGGGAAAAGGAGTGGAACTCTGTACAAGCCTAGTCTGGCTTCGTTCCCTCCTTGCGTTGTTCTGGACTTGTACCAAACGTGCTAAACAAATAAACTAAACTAAACTAAACTTTAAGAGATGCTGATAGGCATATTATTGTACCTTTGGACAATGTAAGGCTGGTCCCTGATTCCAGATTCCAGTCTTTATGCTAAGCTAAGCTAACTGTCTCCTGGCTGTATCTTAATATTTTACAGATATGAGAGTGGTACAAGTCTATGCAATCAATTTCCCAAAATGTTGAACGATTCTTTAAAAAAACCAAACCTGAGTTAGTGTGGTATTTTTTGTGTGGTTTAGCAAGTGGAACTAAACATAGCAAAATAAAAATGCAAGACAATTACTAAAGTCAAATCTGAGTAGGGTAACCTTATTTTTGAAACCTTTTAAGCTTTAACATTTTTCAAGCCTTTGCTTTTCAAAGGCTTTCCCACACCATCTTTCCATCAAACCCAGGATTGGAAGAGTACTTGTGTGCATTAAAAGCCCAGGTCTGCAGTAATGTGAACAAACTGCAACGACAGCTGAATCCACCAAACAATGATTGGCTCATGGTCTGTGAGCCTGGATAGGTTGACAGCTTGCGATAACCATATTAAAATCTTTTCCCCTGCTGGATTACTGCAGTCAGCGCATAACTATGTTCCACTGTGGTTAATCTCTTTCGCTTCTGGGTAATAGAATGAAGAATCTGTCTCGTGACGTCAAACTTTGATAAGGGATGAAGGAAGGCATCCTGGAGGTTCAATGTTTTTATAACATGACCACCTCTGTTTAAAAAAAAAGGTATTCATCACTTGACAGAAGAGAGAGGTAGGCAGGGAAGAGGTGAAGAAGGGACAAAATAGAGAGCGTGGTCACACAAGGAAGGACAAGGAGAGTACAAGGTGTGAACACAAGAGGTTATGTGCAGTTCAGATGTGAGAGCAGAGGGAAAAAAGCAGAGAAAAAGAATGAACAAATAGAAAGCAGAGTGATGGACATGGCACGTCCCTACAGATTTCATTTGCTTTAAGAGGACAACACCATCAAGGGTGAGGGAGAGACATGCAGTCATGCAAAATGATTGGAACAGGGGTTTGAACAGATGGGAGAAGAGAGGGAGAGGAGGGAAGGGACGAGAAGGCCAAAGGAAGAAAGAAAAGAATACAGTGGAGAAGAGGAGATGAGACTGGATAGTAGAAGTGGTTAGAAAAGATGAGAAAAAGCAGTTCATTGAGAAAAAGGAGGTAAAGGAGGGAAGAGAAAAAAGGGAGAAGAGATAAAAGGAAAGGAGAAGAGGGTGAAGGGAAGAGAAGGTGAGAGGGGTTATGTAAAGGCAAGTAGAATGGGGGATGTTTGGGGCAGACAACAGTGGAAGGGAGAAAAGGAAGAATGAGTAGAGGAAGAGAGAGTAAATAAAACAAATGGTAAACAGAAAAGAAGGGAATAGAGTATAGAAACAGAGAAGAAAAGAAATGAAGAGCAAGATGGCAAATAGAAAAGAGAATGGAGAACAGGAAATGAGAAAGGTAGAGGCGGGGGTAGAGAAAAGACAAAAAGAATGGAGTAAAAAGGGGGGACAGATAGCCAGGATAAATGAAGGAGGACTATTCAGAAAGATGATGATATAGAGTTCTTGCTACAGCAATAAGATGGAGATAAAAGGAGGCAAAGATGGGAACAGAGACAGAGAGAGACAGAGAAAGAGAGAGTCAGGTAGCATAAGACAAGGGGTGTAAATAACTATAATGAGCCTATGCAGGAAATAGAGTGGAATGAGATCGAGCAACATAAAGGAAAACGAGGAGAGAGGTAGAGCCAGCTGACAGAGGGGTTTGAGTAATGCCATCTCTGTGCCATGCACTTAAAGCGAGATGACAGAGAGGGAGGGTAGGTTGTGACAGAAACTGGGGCGTGTGGGGGAAAAAGTGATCAAAAGAGAATGAAGAGATTCAAACATGGTGAGAAAGTGAGAGGTTGAGAGAAGAGTGAAAGACAGGACGTTGTTTGCATGAGAAAAAGCTGACGGAATCTGAGAAAAAAGAAGGAAATGGGATGGAAGACAGTGGGAGAAAGACAGACAGAGGTTGAGTGAGGTGTGAGTAATGTTGTCTATGTACTGTCACCCTAATGAGACTCTGGTTTACTTTATGTGCACATCCTGCCTCTTCCAGCAACTTCTCTCTTGGTATCAACCTAGATTAATGAACATACACATTCATAAACACACACAGGACACAAGGAAGGGGCGAATTACAAAAGTGAAATTGCAAACATTCCACTGTGCATAATGCTTAGTACAAGTACAACAATAAATCTATGTAATAATCAATATGGGGTCATTTGCATGCTTGCTGCTCTGCTGCAGGATTTTGTTTTAGTTGAAATGAGTTAGTTGAAATAATGCAGAATATCAGAACTAAAAATGCAGAATATCAGAACTAACGTGAAAGTTTTCATATCAGACCCGCATGGGCCCCAAAGTGCAGGCAGTGTACTACTAGGCCTCTGATAGCTGTATAATGTATTCTGTGATTCTGGAGGAGCTTTCTCATAACTGAGAAAATAACCCACATTTTACCATAGTGATTTCATCAGGATTGTCTCAACTTGGACTACAAACTGATATGAAAAAAAATGATATGCGATACAAGCTAGTGGTGTAGAATTCGGAAGACATGGGTGTTTACCACTCAGCAAGGGTATTACGAAAGACACGTCAAACAGTCGCACTTTGATTAGGTTTAGAAACAAAAACTTATTGGTTAGGTTTAGTAATGTGCATTGCTTACTTGTACCTGACATAACTTAAGTATATTACATAATTTGCGTTACATAACGCTAACGTAAAAAAAAACAACTTATACCCTTGGTTTCACACACGAGTCCAACAGTAGTATAATGGGTTTGTGGTGTCCGAACAATAATGCTGCGATGATGTGTTGAGAAGAAATCTGCTTGACACTGTTCTTGATCATAAAAGTTTATTACATCAAGGAGTTCAGCATCAATTACAAGCTCTGCAGCAGCTTGGAGAGTGACCCAGCCCGATGGCCACTCTGTCTCTCTGTACATCAAACATAGCTTATATAGGATATGTGTAGGTATCTGTTTGGAACCATAGTAGGGTTTGAGTCTGCAAAATAAAGCTCCAACCCATAGAAGGGTACAGTACTATTCTGAGGTAACAAAACAAGGGGTCAGAGGTCAAATTCTATAGAAGGGTTCAGTCCCTACATAACCACCAATCACTGCTCTCCCCATAGAAGGTCACTGACCCTCTGTCCTACTGCTATAGTGCTATTTTGAACTGTTTTGAGTCAAATGCACATATATCGGACACCACATATTCAAGTCCTGTGTTTGTCCCATAAAACACATGATGGCAGACGTGTCCAGAAATGACGCTAGAGGGGTACCTACTGTGTCATATTTTTAAGACACAGCACCAGAATTTGATGACTTGGGAGTGAGACCAGGTTGACAAAGCCTTCTAGCAGCCATAGTAATTATAGAAGTAAAGGATGAAGTCAGTCAACAGAACATCGGACTTTAACACTGAAGAACACTGTTTGTTTCCAATTTCCTTCTGACAGTCATGTTGGTTTATTTTTACCACATTCATTCCCAAACCTTAACCAAGTGTTTATTATTGTAACCATGCATGACAATGAAGGTCTGCTAACCTTAACAATAATATTTTAACGTAATTGTTTGTCTGCCTAACTTAACCAAACCTTAACCACAGTGTTGTCACATCATACTGTAGAAACTGATTTAATTTTCGACGGTGATATGTAACTGTTTATGAAGGCACGGATAAGTGATGTTGCCCTGACAATAGAGGCTCAGATCAGCTTTTGTATGTTGTTCTATAGCAGTTACAAATGATTTATTGCGTAATTTAATTGATTTTGACTTTTCTGTTTTATCTCTTTCTCTTAAGTCCCCCAGCTTTATGCAAGCACTATACTAAAAGGCTGGAGTACCGTTGTAAGGTTGGGCATAAATTTTAGAAAAAGGTAGTTCTGGGCTTGACACAATGTCACCTCTTCAATTCATTCCAAGTAATTATAAATAAAGGATGCAGATTTGATTTTCATGACCCATTCAGCCATAAATGCTTAATCTCCTAAAATACTGTGTAATGGAATGTTGATATGCCAACTATTTAAGTGAGTTTTAAATTGGTGTGTGTTGCCCTATTCATCACATTTTTAGGCCATACCGTGGAGTCCACTTGTGTGGACTTGCATTCATCGCCTGTGTTGTATCAAAGCTGTCACATGGGGCAGCACGCTTTGTCAATTTTTGACTTTCCTTGCCTACCATGCGGCAAGCCCATGAGATTGAAAGTCATGAGTTGGTGCACTCAGCCATCCTACTTAGCAAGCCACTACCCTTGCAAGGTAGTTGCATAACAAAGATTCACAATGGCTGCATGGTTCATTTCAAGATCATTTAGTTGTCTAAATACTTTAAAAACTAAATTTTACATTTACTTACAAAGTCTACATGAGCTCTTACTTTTACAGATAATGGCAGCATGCTATGCTTGCACTAATGGTAAGAGACTGTTTGCTTTAAATTTGGCCAGGAAAAGAGGTAAAGACAAATGTTTCACTCACAGCACTCAAATAGAGGCTCATAATAAGCCACAAATTTCCATTGGCCAAAAATTTGCATGAATTAGAAATATAAAACAAGTATAGATCTAATGATAAAACATCCATCCATCGTCAACCGCTTATCCTGTGTACAGGGTCGCGGGGGGCTGGAGCCAATCCCAGCTGACATCGGGGTACACACTGGACAGGTCACCAGTCCATCGCAGGGCAATAATGTACTAGCATATTTCTAAAAAAAATGATTTAGCCCTAAAACATAGTCTGCCACTGATGTGACAAATTGATGCAACAAAGGTGTATTTTCTTTACTAATTGGTAAATTTGAAAAGTGAAAATTACTGTCTAATTTAAAAAAAAGAAACAATTCCTGGAAGCTGCTTTGGGACCTGCCAGCCTGAGTTTAGTCTCTCTTCTTTTATATTGTATTTCTAATCCCAAACCACAGGATGCGTGACTGTTACACTGACCGCTGAATATTCCTCTGTGATGTGTTTGGCTTTGTTTTGTGTTTTGTAAATTAAATTAAGTTCTTGCAAACTATCAAGTGGCTTCTACAAAGTTACTCACCCATAGGGACTTGTTGGAACAGGGGAAATGCATAAATGTAAACTATACAAGAGGCTAAAATTTATTTCCATTCTCACCTATCATCAATATTCATGACAGAACAGAAGATAATTTAGCTTGAGCTTCACTTCTCTGTGGCCATCAGCAGAAAGCTGTGGTTGTACTGGGCAGGTCCCAGGTGTGAATTGGTGTAGCTGTATGAATATAAAGCAGAGAGTTCTGTGAAAAAGAATCCATGCTCAGCTAAATCCTTCCCTTGATAAATAAGGATAAGAAGGAGCAAGAGATGACTGAGTGCAGAATAGGTATAGATTGTTTAAGAGAGTAGGAAGAAGAAGACAAGTTCTGTTCAGTGGTTTTTCTTTTTTTTCCCCATTTTCCTGGTCATTACATTACATCGACCAATAAGTATCTCAAAGTATGGCAAGTATTGTATAATGATAGACCCAAGGTGTCCACTGGAAACATCCATTAGATTTTATAGAGCTACATCTTGAAGATGATTTAGACAACATTTTTTTCATCTTCTTTCAATACAATTTAGAATTCCAATATACATTTTGGGTGCGTCTTGTCTTCCAAGTTGTGGAGTTTTGCTAAATAATTATGCTGGTGATTTGTGTTCAACATGTCACATGGTCTGATGGGCTCTGTTCAAGAAACACCACAATGACAGGAAATATTGTTGTAAAAAACTGAAAGTCATAAAGTCATCCAAATTATCCCTGTGTCTGTAGCTCCAGTGAGCCATGTTACATTTTAGTGAACAGTAATGCATTATCTCACCTGTATGAAAATGAGAACTTGTAGCAGCTGAAAAGCTGTAAAGTTAATTAATTAATATTACATGGTATGTGTCACAGTATTGCAATTTACTGTAACAGTGTGGTACAATTTACAGAAATCACGTTACATAAATATGTTATTAACTAACAGACGACTTTCCCTTTTCACACAGCAAAGGTGTCTTTTGTGAGAATGTGTTACTGTGTATAATTCATGAATGGTATACCCAGCTGAAATGCTAGACCCAAACATGGCTACATTAGCTGTGTTTACTTAATAATAATTCAAATGACATAAAATACAAGTCACCAATAATTAGTAGAACTTAATTATAAGTTGAGAAGTAGTTCATCATCACCCAACAACGCACACAGTGTTGGCTTTCAGCCAATGATTTTTGGGGACACGTGGACGACCATGCTGCTTATGTTCTTGTCAATCATATCACTTAATTTGAGTAATTTGTTGACTTTTAATCTGTTTTACTGTGACCTTTAATTATTTAATCGAATTGATTCTGGTATGGATTCATTGTGTTTCATCTCATTGATCTTTTCTCAATTTTATCGTGAATCCTTTTCTGCTGCAACCTTGAATGAAATGGCTGATAGCACAAGATTCAATTTTAAACAATCAAAAAAAATGCCTTTATTTAGGTCCAAGCAAAGGGCTCCAGTTTGTAAAATGTGGATTTGAGATGGTATGCAAATGGAAAGTGACAGGGCAAGTGTGTGTCTGTATATTTATATATGACCAGGAGAAAAGAGATGAGGAAAGTGGATTAATGTAAACAGAAACAAATAATGGTACACAGAAGGGGGAAATAGAAGCAGGCATGGCAGGAAGGAGGAATGCTACCAAACATAGTGGGAATCTCCAATGGACTAGCTAGCTAGTAAATTAAGATGGAGCGGGTTATTATAGCAGACAAAAGCAACATGCGGTGAGAAGGATGTGGCAACAGTGGCAATGGATAGTGTCAGGGAGCGACACCAATACGCTTGTCCGCTGAAACTGATGGAGTACATGCAGAGAGCAGGATGGCAAGGGAGAGTGCAGGAGACACAGGAAGACAAAGAACATTTTTATGTGTTCATTAAACTGTGATGCAAGAAATTTCTGCAAAAAAAAAAAAGTATCAGTGCATGTGATAAAAACTACACAATTAACCAAGCAGAAGTAACTCAGGCATTTAATTACTGCTGCATGCGTTATAAAGGGAATACACACCGGTAGGGTACGGTGTGAGTCAAAAATCTGTGTTTTCAATGTAAATCCACACAGCGGTTGCATTGACACATATGTCATCACTTCATGATGCACGTGAATGTGTCAGGATACAAACAGGGTACAACACAATTCGAAGATCGACGCACATCAGCACTTCGGAAATGCAGCCGTTTTGTCACATTTCAGGAATGGATGATTATGTGAGCGAGAAAGAGGATGAGAAAAAAAGCAAGTGGGAAACTAGGAAATGTCTAGAGAATGAAAGGAGGGAGCAGGTGACAAAGCAAAAATTCATTTCAATTTTATTCTCATTAACACAGTGTGCAGGCACATATGTAATGAAATGAAGGAAAAGGCATTTTCCAAAGCTATTTGATCATCTGACAAGCAGTTCTGATGGAGTATTCTGGTCCCTTTAAAGTCGTACTCTTTTGATTTTGTTGCTTTGGGCTTTTTTGGGCAGCAAGACATTATGAAACAGTATGTCAATGTGTATTTGAACAATCTATTTACTTAGCTTTTATTGCGTAATCTCTGTTTTTCAATATACCAGTTGTTCTACCTGAGGAAAGCATACAGACATTCTAGAAATATTTTTTCTCTAATTTAATTAATTTAATGTCCAAATTCAAAATGTGCAACGGTAGATAACAGGTAGATTGAAGGTGTGTAATGAAAGAAAGACAGAGGATGTGAGTAAAGTGGAGAACTAGAAAGTGTCAGAGAATGGAAGGAAAGAACAAGTGACAAAGAAAAAGGAATGCAGAAAGGAGAGGGACACGGGGACGGGGACACATAGCATTAAAATAAGAAAATAGCAATGAGTCAAGAGCTGACCAAGGAGTCATATTTAGTGACTGAATGAGACAAGAAATTCCATGTGTGAATGGAGGCAAGGGGTGAGAGAGATGAAGCCCCGTAACACTCTCTACCTCCCTTCCCTCCCTCCACCCTCCTTCCACTTCTTCATCTATCTCTCTTTTGTTCTTTTTCATCCAAGATGGTGTTGCACGAAAAAGGGAGGGAGAAGATGAAGGGTAACGTGAAGAATGACAAGGGCAGAGGAGAGTGTGTGAGAGAAAGAGGATGAAAGTATGTGCAGCATTTTGGCAGCTTCAATGTTTGATGTAGCAGAGTCATTAAAAGTGGGCAAGTCAAAAGGCTCCATGTGGGAGCCCATTACACATGGTTGGTTTATAGTGGTTTTATACTGCCCCCCCCCCCCCCCCCCCCCCCCCCCCCCCCCCCCCCCCCCCCCCCCCCCCCCCCCCCCCCCCCCCCCCTGCTCTCTCACACACACACACTCAGTACTTTCTTGCTACCTCTCTACTCCTTCCTCTGTTGTGAACCCTGGACTTAGAAGGGAATGATCTGTAATTAGCGAGGTGATAGTCATGCAGAAGGGTGGTGTAGCTGACTGAAAATGTAAGATGGATAATAAAAGATTCATAACTAGTCATGTAGTCATAACTACAAGACTGTACAGCCTTGGCTTTCCCCAGGAACTTCTCCCACACAGAAACTAATTTGTATTCACAATACACTCACAAGTGTATACGAACACACACATTAGCATGTTTGTGCTTCTGTACCTGTGAGGACTTTCAGTGATATAATGTATTCCCCCAGTCCTTATTTATTAATAATCTAAACAAAACAGCACACCATATCAAACTAAACAGCCCCCTAAAGAAGAAGACAAAATGTCTTTTTCCAAAAAAAGTAAGTTCTCCAAACTAAACAACAAAGTAGGTTGTGGCCTTCGATGATAACCTGTAAGAGTGTGGCGATTTACTTTTAGATTAGTTTATATTGATTTGTTAGTTAGGGAATGATGGTGGTAAAAGAAAACAACATGGACATTTGCTCGGAGATGGGATGTGACACGCGGTCATCAGTGTCGAAATCACACACTTGACCCATTCATCCATCCTTGACCTCCACCATATGAGGTTTCATAATTTTTGCTTTTGGTAGGCCTATTTAGCGACATTATTTGCATGGCCACAAGAACTAGCTTGTTAGAAAACAAAGGTTGTTTTATATGTCTGAACAAACAATCGGTGGTTTCATATTCTGGTGAGGATAGTCTCCCCAAAAATGTCCTCACTCTCAGCCAAAAACTCAAATTGGTTCTCACGAAAACGCCAAAACACACATGTATATTTGTATGTGTTTTTGCGGCATTGCTGGTTTACACTGATGAATGTAGTGATGTCTGAACATTGCTCCCTCATTAACCTCGTGGTTCCAGCTCTATTAAGACGGAGAGAATCCATTTAGCCCAGCTCGGCTCCACACACACACACACACACACGCACACACACACACACAATTAGACCAAAAACACACAAATAGTCACACAGACACATATCTGAGCACAAACCATGCTGGGAATGCAAACAAACACACAGACATACACCATACACACCAATACATAGACACAGTCCAACACACAGAATTAACAAGCACACTTCAAAGCACAGACATATACGGTCACACACACACACACACACACACACACACACACACACACACACACACACACACAATCTGTTTTGCAGTCAGGCGTGCACATTTCATAGGGGAATCCACTCAAATAGTCAAACACACACATGAACATGCACACAGTCAGGAACATACACATTTCTCAGCAGCAGAAACCATGCTAGGAATACACACACACACACACACTCATACATCAGCACGCACACTGTCACTTCATGAATCCCCGCTGCTGAATAAGAACACATTTAAAAGGCGTCATTTGTCTCTAGTGGAAACACACACTGTATATCCAGTAATACCACTGGGAGCTCTGTATTTAACATCTCTAACACTTTATTATTCCACACACACACACACACACACTCATTCCCATAGACCATGCGTAGTGGTGCCTATGGGAGCGCTGTATGTAACATCTCTATTACAGTAACTCGCAGCAGTGTTATGCCATTCTGCACACGCCGCACTGTCTAATCCGGTTAGGCGTGTCGCGGCTGAGGTTTCTTTTTAAGCAAACAGCAAGTTTAAACGGCCACATAAAGGCCTTACTATGACAAGGATTAGGCACTTTTAACCATTTATGGGATTACGGGTGGTATTAAACGCAGCCCTCCCCGAAGGTACAAAGCCACTTGGATTTTGGTTCCTGTACTGTTGGTAATTGAATGCTAAGCTATCGCTCAGAGCATGTCATTACAACTCTATTGAATATCTGTAAGCATTTGGTTTTATGGCAAATTATTGGCAAATTATACTGTGGCAATGGAATATTGTCAGAAAAAAGTAAAGCCCCTAGGAAACATGCATTTGTGTATATACCATTTAAAACATATATATTATATCTTAGAGGGACTGGACTGGTCGGTAATCTATAGTTGTCCAGGATGAAAGACAAAATTATATTATATTCTCCAATAAAGAATATAAAGAATTCTCCTTTGCAAATGTAGGTGTTATCTTTGATTTGGCATTCAAATTCGACAAACATAGAAATTCTGTTAAAGGTAGCTTTTTCCATTTAAGGACCCTAGCAAAACTGAAATCCATTCTCTCTGTAAAGGACTTGGAGACTGTCTTGCATGCTCCTATATCCTCTCGAATTGATTACTGCAATTCCTTGTACTCTGGCATCTGTCACTTGTCATTGTCACGCTAGCAGCTTGCAGCCTGCAGCCGCTAGATTGTTGACCGGTACTCGGAAGAGGGGCCATATCTCCCCAATATTGGCCGCTCTTCACTGGTTACCAGTCAAATATAGAGGCGGTTTTAAGGCGTTGTTAATTCTTTTAAGGCGTTACATGGACTGGCTCCATCTTATATTTCAGAACTCCTAATGTTTTATCACTCTTCCAGACCCCTCAGATCATCAAACCAATCCCTTTTAGCCATCCCACAGTCTCGTATGAAAACAAAGTGTGATCGTGTCTTTTAAGTGGTGTGAAACAGTGAAATAAACTACCCCTGATTATCAGATCTTCCCCTACCATCGAGACTTTTAAGTCTCGTCTTAAAAAGAATTTTAATTCTTTGGTTTGAGTCTGTTTAGTTTTTAATTGTCTTGTTTTTATCATATCTTATCTTATTGCTGTATGTCATTAATTGTTTATTCTGTTTATCTGGTTTTAATTTTTATTTCTTCTACTGTGCACTTTGGTCAACTCTGGTTGTTTCTAAATGTGCTTTATAAATAAAATGGCTCAGAGCAGCAAGAATCTGATTCTGGTTCTGAACTTGACTATAAAGCTTCATAACTGAGAGCTCTGATTCATGGCATCAACTTTTGTAGTGGCATAGGCAGTGCAATGACATATTTTCCTGACTCTGAAATGTGATTTGCCCATCCATTTGGTTGTGCTCAGTACTAGTATTAAGTGAGGTATTTAATTTTGTTTTGATATCTTCTGCCTCCCCTGAATCAAGGATGGACAAATGGGCTCTAGGGCATAATGTTCATGGAGACCCCTTTGATTACCCCTGCCCCAAATGGCTGTCAATTGTCAATGTGTCGTCCGTCTATAATAAAATACCACAAGTGTATCACTTTTAGACATATGTGGATTTTCTTGGGACAGCATACGCACATTAGTGTCACTTTCCAACCCAACCTGTGTTCAAGGCCCAGTTTGATGTACTCTGCCTCATCATGGTCCTGTGTTGTGGTCTACATTCAAGTGTGACACCTGTTCTCAAGTGTAAACTGACTGTATTAAAACATTTTTTAAAACCCAAAAAATGGAGGCTGGTTGAAATGATTTTTTCTTCAATAGGAGTGCGAGCCGCAATAGGTGATGAAAGTTCTAGCCTCATTATTAGTCTGAACTTAAGTCATGGTTTCAGCTTAGGTACTATGTCAGTTATATACAGTATATATGTATAATCTACTAGAAGCTTCAGAATCCAAAGGTTTGACTTTTTGCCTCTCTCTTTGCAGTTGCAGAAGCAGTGCTAGTAAACGTTTGTTTGAGGAGAATAGCTGCAAAGAGATGAGATTTCCATGCATACCAGGTAGCTTAAGGCGAGTTGTTGGTATTTCGGAGAAAACAGGCTCTTTATGTGACTGGCTGAGAGAAAAGATTAATCATTACTGCCTCTGCCTTATATTCTAGTTGAACTGAACCAAAATATGAACCAAAGCAGCAGGTGTGTTTAGATATGCTGACCTTGCACTATTGAACTCTTTACAGTCACAGATTGAATGCATAGTATTGTATTTGTTTATTTACTATGTTATAAATTACCATAAAAGAGCCTGATGAAAGAAGAAATTTCCGGAATGCTTTAAATGCTTGCTGTTTCTCAAAGAGATGTTTCATTCTAGTGACTGATCTTTTCAATCCAAAGTCTAAGTCGTTGATAAAGTAAATGCAAATGATACTGAAGCTCCCTAGTCTTGCCTCTCTGCGTTTGTCTAATGCATCATTAAAAAATCTGCTGTTATCTGACGGGGGGGTTCTCCAGTGAGAACGAAGCAGCAGTGCCATCCCTTCATACTGTTATCCAATAGTAAATGTGTCATTAGTAATTTAGCAGTGTGGTTGATTGATATTGTAATTGGCTAATCAATAACACTGCATTCCCCTCTGATTACTAATGCATAGACTGCAGCACCAGCCAAGTTGTCTCTCAACCTCCTGCTCACTCTCTCTCCTTTTTTTATGAAGCTTTTTCTCATTTTGCTGACAATATTACTGCTGTATCTCTCTCATAATGCCCCTGCTCTGATGTTGTCAGCTTTAAGGTTCCAAATCCTTTGAGTTTAGCCTTAAGTATACTTACCTTTATAAAACTGATACAACAATCATAAAAGATAAAAACTCCTTTGGGCTTAACATTTAACCTCAAAACAAAAGAAGTCATGAATGGTAGACAACAAAATCTTATCAAAACACTTCTAAATAGAAGGAAAGGTACAAGACACATTATAAACAGTGAATGAAATAAAATAGTGAATGGAGAAAAGGAAATGCCCTGACACTGATTTATATTACATATTATTATTAAAAATTGTATTTAAATAAGCTTTAACCAAAACTTAGAATGGTTAACCTAAAATATCCAAACTAAGCTGACAAAGAAAGTATATATTAAAACACACATTAATACCAAGCTTACTGGGGTTTTACATTGCAACAAAACCGCCTTGACAGCTTCAATATATTTGAAACATTTAATTGCCTTCTAACCCTGTGATTACTTACTAATGCTGTAGATCTGAGGCTTCTGTCTCCCTCTCAGACGCTATTATGTGACGCTTATTTTTGTCCTCTTATGGCATACGCTAAGCATTATAATATGTAATGTATGATATTTGTATAGCAGCATCAAGGATGGAACTTTCCTCTGGCAAGTATAAAGTATTGTTGTTGTTTTTTTGTATATTGCATAAGATAACAATATATGTATGTGAGATTTTGTTGACGTATGCAGTCAGGGAATATCAACCAGCATTTTTATAAATAGTCCATGGGTTCAAGATATAAATTAGCTACAGAGAGGGATCGAGGCTCTTATAGAGAATAGGGGGCGGGCATTTCCTGCCTCAAGTCCTCTCAAGGTGAACATCTCATATAGATAACAGGAATAACAAAAGCTCTCCATGGCAACCACATCACAAATAACAGCAGCGTATGTGATGAATATTAGGCACCACTATCATGAAATGGAATACATACATAGATAACAAGAACATAGTGCAACCATATTGTATGTGGAAGAGTGCAATGTGTATGCATGGGGGGAGATTTAGAGCTGGGAGGAAGAGGAGTAGGAACTCGAAGAACCCCCCGCAGAGACAGATTTTACAGCAGCGGCTTACTGTTTCACTTACAGCTGCAGTCACATCACATCACAACACCCCACATGACACACACACACACACTCAACCATAGGCCACTTTCCACCAATCTAGTAAATGTCTGCTCAGGCATGGTGGCTGGTGACAACTGTCTTTTCTGCTTTGCTATCATCAACAACACACCCACCCACACACACACACAACACACACACACACACACACACCAAACATCTAGCATACTTGAAGTCCATTGTGATGAATTGAAAGCAGGCCATTGAGAAACATAATCGTTTCTAACAACCTAATCAGACAAACACCAGAACATTACATTCAATTTATTCTAATGTCCTTAATGTGACAGCTGTCACATAAAATATTCAACTCACTCGGTGTTTTGTAAATTGTTTTTATTGCATCTCAGGATCTGATAAGGATAGTTACCATGCACTCACAATGTGGTTAAATTGAAAGTATTATGCCTCGTCATGCATCATGCACATCACTTCATCTAAAGAGAGACTACATGAGACTCCAAAGACAAGAACGTGTGTTTAACAAGCTCATTTTTTATATTTTCTGGACCTGCTTCAACTGTATTTATGCATTAATTCCATTATGTATGGTATTTATTAAAGTGGAGTAGCTATAGTGTGTAGGAGTGCGATCATAGGGAATTGTTTTATTTGATTTAGATTATTGGTTGATTAAATTAAAAATCAGTTCTCAACCTGTTTTTAGTTTTTATAAATCCATGTGTTGTTATTTTTAGATGATAAATTGTTACCATTCATTTCAAGGTTTCCTAGTTCTCATTTTTGTGCAGACAAGTGGTGTTAATATGTTTCAAATAATTGTAGCTATGGTGAAATTCCCTTCATACTCATTCTACAGATCAGTAATATTGCTTGATTTGATCTGCTTAGGTTAAAACTGTACAGTACTATACTAGCAATTATGCAACATCACCAAAATCAATAAGAAAGATTGAACTGAAGGACTTTGTTATACCAGCATTAATACCAACTGACCGGCTGAAATAAATTTATTTAAATGGAAATACCATGTTCCGTGGAATAAATGTGATATCACACTTCAGCTTTAGTGTGCTGCAACACAGGGATTCACACCACTGACCAATTGTAAACCATCAGGAAGTGATAGAACAGGAAAAAGCTATGAAGAAGGATGTGCCTTACTATCTATTTTTATATAACCCTGCTTTGCTGAATGAAAAACAACATAAATAGAGATTTCCTCTTTGGATCCATTTTACCACAAATGAAACAGCAACAATAAAAGTTAGCCACTGCACGACCTGCAAGTAGTCAATATGTCATCAAGCCTACAACACCAACTTCATACTTTTTCCAGCAAATATGATGACTTGGCATAGCAGGAAAAGACTGGGTCAAACTAAGAAAATTAAAAATGGCCCAGAAAGCCATAGGAGTGAGAAGCAGACATTGTCATAGTAGGAAAATGCATGTGCTACAAATAATATTAACAATGGTGGCATGTGACAGTGAGCCAGCATGCACAATACCAGGACAGTGAAAATGAAGCAGCTAAATTATTATCTGCACCTGTGCTTTTTCAACCTGTGTTTTTCCTAATGTGACATGTTAAAATGTCTTCCTTAAAAAATACCTATACAGGGCAAAATAAAATGGGATGCAGTCACAATGTTATTAATCACTCCAGTGCTCCACTTTCTGGTACTGTATAGCCGAGCAGTACCAGGTGCAAGGGGAGAGTGAGAGGGATATTTATTGAGCACAGTTTGCACACCTACAGTGCAGTCCAGTAATAAGGACAAAAAGTGAAAAACTGTGGGGCTGGACCATTGGGTCATTAATCTGAACTGTGCAGGAGGAATGACAAAATAAATGAAATAATGACAAGGAGGGTGGCGGACCAATCAAAGGATCTCCTGGCCATGTTAAACATTGTCACCCATTGTTGCACATTGTCACCATTATGAAAATATCCATTTTTTGCTATTATATGTCTGTGGCCTCTGTGTCTCAGGCATGGTGACCTGATTTACAGTATAATAGTGAAAAGATATGGTAAATTTTAGAATAATCGATCTGATAAAAATTTGATGTTTTCTCTGCTTTTCCATTATCTGAAGCAGAAGAAGTAGCGTTTGGTGTATGGAGAAATCCCAGTATTCCTGTGCAACAAATATTTTATGTTCCTCCCAGCAGTAGGTGAAAACACGCTGTTAACATGCCCAATTTACTGCATTTCAACAATAGGAGAGGAGTAGGGGTCACATTATGTAACTTTACAACACTTTTCAGCAGCTTTTGACTTTTCTCAATCCCCCTCGCTTCTCGCTCCTCCGCTCTCTTCTCATCCCCTTTATCCCCTCGGCCTTGCTCTCTGTGTCCCTCACATTTGTTCTCGTGTCTCTGTCTCTTTCTTCCTCAGTCTCGCTCTCTCCCTCACCCGTCCTCTCCCGTGGCTTCACGCCTCATTGCGGCCACAGATCTTTCACAGCTCTGCTCTTTCTTAACTTTTCTCGACTGTTGCTCCCCTCACACCCTGCATCTCCTTCATCTTACCCTTTCTAATCTCCATCTACCCTCCCTTCTGTCCTCCGTTTGGTTCAGACCTTACACTCTATAGTGTATAAATTTCCCCCAACGATGAGGGAGGGAAAGAGAGACAGTCCACCCCCTAACTATCTTTATTCACTCCTTTTCTCCTTTATGGCATCCATCTCCAGCTACCATGATATACCTTAGTCTTTTTATCACCAGGTTGTAGCATCTGGTAAACAGATCTGATCCAAGCGTGCTCACTTAATAGAACTGCAAGTTTCTACTTATAGGCTAATTTCTGCTTTCTGAACAGTCTCTCTAAGAAGTTCCTAGCCTTCCAGAGCAAATTTAGTAATTGGAAACAAGTACTTAATGCTTAAATGTTAAAACTCGTTAAAATCATTTTGTGGTAAAAGTGAATTTGCTAAAATCGGCTTACAATTGCATGGCATATTATTAATACAACAAAGTAGAAGCTGCACTGTACAGATCTTCACAGCTACTTAATTTGCTTGTGATTCCCTTTATAAAAATTTGTTTTTTGCAAAAAAATCAGAATCAGTAAAGCTTTTTTTGCCAAGTAGTTTTTACACATACAAGGAATTTATTTTGGAGATAAGACAAATGTAGAAATTGGTCGTTGATGGGGGCTTTGGGTTTGTAGTTTGTGATCTGTCTGAACCACCTCCAGACAGAAGTGGCGTCGTTTGCAGAGAACTGGTGTTAAAGTTTCTCTGAGTACAGTCGTTTAGCATCTCGCACCACCTAGCTAAACCTGTACTTTAACGCCCTGCACCCGGCTCAGTCCCCACTCCTAAACACCTGATGGTCCACAGCTGTCCGCACAGAAACTGATGTAGGACGTCACAGCATCAGTAAACTCATCCAGACTGTTGGTGGCGATCCTGAAAACATCCCAGTCAGTGCAGTCCAAACACGCCTGAAGGTCTTCTACAGATTCACTGGTCCACTGCTTAGATGTCCTCACCACAGTTTTACAGAGTTTTAATTTCTGTCTGTATGCAGAAATCAGGTAGACCATGACGTGGTCAAGAGGAGCACGGGGACGGCGTGATAGGCCCTGCTTACTGCAGTGTAGCGATCTAAAATGTTCCCCTCTCTGGTTGGACACTTTATAAACTGTCTGTATATTGGGAGTTCATGGCTGAGGTTTCCTTTGTTAAAGTCACCAAGAACAATAGCTAAGGAGTAAATGCTCCGTACTTGTATATAGCGCCTTTCTAGTCTTTTCGACCACTCAAAGCGCTTTTACACTACATCTGCATTCACCAGTCATACACTGAGCCTAAGTGCTCAAACGGAAACTAACATTCACACTCACGCACAACCAGGGGGAGCCAGGGATTAAACCGCCGACTTTCCGATTAACGGCCAACCCGCTCTACCTCCTGAGCCTCAGCCACCCCTGTGTCCCAGAGTCCGGGAATGTCTGCTCTAACCACAGTATCTGGTCGGCCAGCATGCACGTTGTCCTGCGGTGGAATGTAAACACTGAGCAGAAAGTAGCTATCAGTAAATATTCCAGATCATGAGAACAGTGCTGCTGAATCACTGTCACATCGTTACACCATAAAGTGGCCATTGTCAATGTAAAAACAGACACCACCACCTTTTGTTTTGCTGGAGAGTTCTGTGTCACGGTCTGCTCTGTAGACCTGGAAGCCTAGCTGAAGTTCGTCCAGTTTGTTGCACAGTGAGCGCACATTGGAGAGAAATATTGCTGGTAGCGGTGTGCGGAGTTGTCGCTGTAGGAAATCCACCAGCGACCTGGCTCGTTTCCTTCTCTTGCGGCGCTTCACAGCCTGCACTACAGCGAGCGTGCCCTTCACCAAAATGTCCAATAATTCCACTGATGACGCAAGAAAAGTGGGAAATAAATCCATTGGTGTTGTTCCCTTGATGTTCATTAGCTCTTCTCTTGAGAAAGATCTATGGGAATCACAGCCCAAAACTGAGTTAACCCAAAAACAAAACAAAACGGAGCACACCTAACACCGAGGCAGCTATACGCAGCGCCATCTTGGTGACTATGGTGCACTGCTAAACAGTGCATTGCAAAATCTATGCAACATACTCGAGTGTACCATGGCCATTTTCCCTTAAACAAGCTGATACAGCTCTACTGTAGGTTCAAATAAAATGCTAATTGATTAGACTCATTAACATTTCATCCTTATTGTTCTATTTCCTATTAAATGATGCTCTCATACTTCCTCTTCTGAAAAGTTTTACCTCTAAATTCCACCTTTCTTTTTCCTCCAACAGCCCTGTCTTTCATTTAGGGCTGGTTTCATTATCTGCCAGGGTCTGTCAATCCCTCAATCCCTTTTTCCATTTGGAAAGTGTCGCCTCCCATCACATCTCTTAGCTTGCTTCCCTCGTTTGCTTTGATTCCCCAAGCCACAAATCAGATACTCGGCCAGTCATCTTTCCCTGTCTTCCCTTCCTCCTCTGTGTTCATCCATCCGTCTCTCTTTATTGGAACTACTATGGTGCACTGATGCTGTACTGACCACAGCAGAAATGGATTTGGGTGTCTGCGTTTATTTACATATATTTCTGTACATATTTGTTTTCCCCAAAATAACGTTTACCTTCTCATTTTTAATGTAATTTTGTAGACAGTTTATGCTGTTGAGTGGCACCTCCTGAATAGCACACCTTCTGCAATCAAATGACCAAACTCAAAAACACCACAATCATACCCCCTTACCACACATTTTATTCATCTTTGACAGTCTTAAAGATCCTCTCCAGACATGTTTTTAGGCATATCTTTGATCAATAATTTGTGTCAAATAAAGTATTACATTGCTAGAAAGTCTTAAAATGGCATCTACTCATTCTCCCTCATTAATATTATAAATATGCAAATAGAGTTCATGTCAAAGGTTTAACTGCTGGATGCAAAATGTCTGACTACTCTCTCTACAGTTCTCTGAGTATGTGCACTGGTTTCACGTTTCAACATCACACTTGAGTAAGTTGCATGCCGGACCATAATAAAATTATTGTATTTTTAACACAAGTTTACATATTTTTGCATTATTCAATGGGCTATATTATTATCCTTAGGGGAGACCGGGTATGTTTGTAACAAGGGAAAGTAACAACACCAATTCCACCAATCACAGATCATGTCATGAGATCCTTTCAGTATTTACTACTTCCTTCCTGATCAGTGATGGTGGTTGCCAAGGCTGGAAACAGGCACAGGTAAGAAACTCATTTTTTTCACCAAGACTATATTTTGTTTAGTATCTATATTATTGCAGATAACATTTTATGACTTATATAAGATTAAATCATAGCTTCATAGGTGACATGTGATGCTTTCCCCCCTGCTAATTTCAAACTACTATGCTAATATAGCTAGCTCTGGGCCCACAAAGCCTGCATTCAAGGGTTATCAGTATTCATTTGTCAGTACTGTGACCAGTGCTTGAAGTGGTGCCAGTACTGCCCATTCACATGTTGTTCACATGTTGGCATAAGCACCCGATCTTTTCACTACTCAGTCTCCACCGTTGGAGAGGACAAAAAAAGCACCAGCAGCTTGTGAGAATTGCTGGTGCACATGAAAAAGTCCAGGTAAAAGATTAAAATGTAGAAGTGCCAGTAATGTGTACCGGGAAGTACCCGCCTTGAAGCACTGACTGTGACTCAGATTAAGACTTTACAGACACACACACACACACACACACACACACACACACACACACACAGAGATGCTTTTTTGTTGTTTTAAAGTATACTGTTAAGTAAGTTTGTTCTAGTTCTCAGAGATGGGGCCTTGAGTTTGAGACTCGGATTTGAGTCCGACTTAAGTCGCACACACAGTGACTTCAGACTCGACTTAGACTCGAGGTGCGGGTCTCGTGAACAATGTTTATTTTTAGGAAATGTCTGATGACCTTGTTGTTATTCCCCTCACTGCATTTACCTATAACCTGCCTACGTAAACATGTAGTATCAGCTGTGTGCGGCCACACATGAGTGAGGACAACAAACAGCAGCAGCTGCTGTGCAATTCATCATGAACTTTAGCTTTAAAACTTCATACAAGAAGGGCCAAACAAAGAAGTACTGAACGCAAAATATGTTTGTAACCTGAGGTTAATAAACATGCTTAGCCCAGCCTTGGCAATCTAACGTTAGCTTGCTTCTTGCTTTAGCTACGACTTACAGGAGGTTAGTTCCGACAGTCGTTTTTTTTTTAAAAGATGAATGAGCGTTTATTTGCTTGCCAAACTTGTGGTGGTCGATTTATGTAATCATTTATTGGTTGGCTGGTTGCCATCACGTTAATTATTAACCTGCAAACAGGTTATTGTTGATCATGTAATGTTACAGTTTAATTTAGTTGACGTTACACTGGGTTTGAGAGTCTGGGAATGTATTGAGTTACAGTACATCACATGGTTGTGCTCCAAAAGCAAAAAAACAGGTTACAGTTCCTTATAGCTATGCAGTTTTATAAGCAGCCTGGATTGAACACAGCAGGTGATACAACATTCATTATAACCACGAGAGACTTGAGATTTGCCTCGGACTCTAGCTCAGTGACTTGTGAGCATCTCTGCTAGTTGTACACAAATTTACATAAATACACACGTGCGCGAGTCAATCAGACAGTCTATACAAAGAGAGAGAAACATTGTTCTTTTATTTTCTATAGACCTGTTTTGAAGCATATCATTTGGTATGGCATATGTTTTTGCTTCTCTTGTCTAATTGTTACAGCTTACCCCAGCATATGTTACAACCTATCCCTGTAGTGGGCTAGATTGTAACAAAGTAACACCATATCTTTGACATCATCTCACGAGGTCTGTCATATTGTTGTAGAGGATTGATTTGGTGCTGTTTGTAGTAAACAAATGTGGGTACTGGATAAACGTTTAAGAACTCTAGCTACAAAAATCAGCAAGTTATAGTATAGTGTAGTATAGTATAGTGTTACATAGGGGAGACCGGGTATGATTGTAAGAGGGTCATGTATTTGTTATGACGTATATTTCATATCACTTCCAACTTTTTGTCCTGTCCTTTTGTCTAGAAACATGTCAGCATAAACTAGAGGAAGCCTGAGGAAGAATGCCAAGCTTGAAACACATTGCAATCCAGCGTAGCTGCAAGTCCAACTCTTTCTCTGTGCACTTCATGTGCCTGCATTTATGCACATATTGAGCAGATTACATTTTCTCGCTTTTCTACATTCAGTGGCTCCTCTCCTTTTTTGTTTGTGCCAAGAAACAAGAGGTTAGTTTTTGTTGTGGATTCAGATCCAGGAATTTCTCAATGTTGAAATATTTTTTATTTTCTGTTCTTTTTGGAATGGAATCACGTTTTTTGGAAAATGTATCAAAAGAATGTTCTCACTGTAAAACTCATCAAGTAGGATTCTGTCAAATCCATCTAGCTAATGGAGTTAGCAGCAGTTATGACAAATGATCTTTTCCCTGTCATGAATGGTACCCTGCTTGGATATCCTCACGTCATCTTTCTTGCAACGGTTTGACTTTGTTAGGAAATGGCATGTAGAGTGAACTTCGGTTGAGCTACAGGTTTCTTTATGTTTAGAGTAGGATCAGGGATGGAGGTTGCGATTGTTACCTCTTTTATGTTCATAAATGTGCATTTACTGTGATCTGTCTGTCTAACGTCTCTGGATGCTTTGCTGCTGTGTTGATAGGCTAAATGATGAATAGCCCTATTTGTAATTGTGTGATCATACGTGTAAACTTATGAGCCGCTGTTCTTATGTTGACGGATATAGTTCTATGCTTATTGTCACAGTGTCTGCCTGTGATTTGATTTCTAAGTGTAAGCTGGTTAAAAATATTTTGGCTGTTGGGGGAATTCTGTGGCTGTAGCTTTGATTAATTTGGCGTTCAGGCAGCCGCTGTCCATGGTCAAAGGCTGGTTTGTCAGGGCCCAAGGAAAATATTTGCAAAGGGGCCCATTCTCTGTAAACCCTAGAAACGGTTATGCGTGAAAATCCCAGAAGATCAGCAGTTTCTGACCCGTCTGGCACCAACAACCTTGTCATGTTCAAAGTCACTTAAATCCCCTTCCACATTCTGATGCTCGGTTTAAACTTCAACAAGTTGTCTTGACCACGCCTAAATGCCTAAAATGTATTGGTTGCTGCCATGTGATTAACTGATTAGCTATTTGTGTTAACAAGCAGTTGAACAGGTGTACCTAATAAAGTGGCCGGTCGTTCCAAAAGTATTGGAACGGTAAGGCAAATTCCTTTGTTTTTGTTGTTCACTAAAGACATTTGGGTTTAAGATCAAAAGATGAGTATGAGACAAGAGTTCAGAATTTCAGCTCTCATTTCATGGTATTCACATCTAGATGTGTTAAACAACTCAGGACATATCACCCTTTGTTTGAACCCACACATTTTTCAAATGAGCAAAACTATTGGAGCATGTGACTGACAGATGTTTCTTGTTGCTCAGGTGTTGCCTTTTAGGTTGATTGTCCAAACATTAAATAGCTCTGCATGACTAGTCTAAGTTTTCATCCTTGGTTCAAACCTATAAAGACTGCATTTCCTGTTAAAGAGGATAAACCAACATGAAGACAAGAGAGCTGTCTATGGGGAAAAAAGCAAGTCATTGTCAAGCTGAGAAAAGAAGGAAAACCAACCAGAGCCACTGGACAAACATTGGGCATAGCAAGCAAAACAATCTGGAATTGTCACAGCCTATCTGTGACTCATGGTTTTATGTCCCCTGTTAGTGGTGTGTGTGTGTGTGTGTGGGCGGGGTTTTTCTCCAGGGCACCTGGCTCTTCAGCGTGGCTGCAAGTGATCATCTAATCAAGCTCCAGCTCAAGTACTCCTGAGATCCAGGCAGCCGGCGCCAGTTTGTTTCTGTCATCCTCGTGGTAACGTACCCTTGGCTAATCATCTGGTATAGTCCTAGTATGTTGCAGATTCCTCTCTGTTAACCTCCATTCCTCTCTGTGCGCAGTTTGGAGTTGCCTTTGCTACCTGCCACACCACCAGCCCTGGACTCCACGCCTGCCTCGCCTATCACAACTCCTCTGGTCATACCACTACCTTCACCCCTCCTGCAAGATCACCTGTACAACCGAGGGTTCATTAAATCTACTTGCTAAACCTAACCTTCGAGTCTGTGTTTGCTCCTGAGTCCAGCCCTAGCACACAACAGGATTGTCCTGAAAAAGAAAAACTACTGGTGTACTGCGCAACAGACGTTCAACAGGTCGGCCAAGGAAAATGACAGTAGTTGATGACAGAAGTATCAAGAGAGCTGTGAAGAAAACCCCCAAAACATCAGTAAGTGACATCAGCAACGACCTCCACAGTGCAGGGGTGAAGGTATCACAATCCACTGTTGGAAGAAAACTCATCTATGAAGCATGGTGGAGGTGATGTCATGGCTTGGGCGTGCACGGCTGCTTCTGGAACAGGCTCATTAATATTTATTGATGATGTAACTGATGATGGTCGCAGCAGAATGAATTCAGAAGTGGACAGAAACATTTTGTCTGCCAATTTACAGAGAAATGCATTGAAACTAATGGGGAGGAAGCTTATCATGCAGCAGGACAAGGAGCCAAAGCACACTGCCAACAAAACAAAGGACTTCATCAGGGGAAAAAGTGGAAGGTTTTAGACTGGCCAAGTCAATCACCTGACCTTAACCCAACAGAGCTGCATTTCACCTCCTTAAGAGGAGACTGAAGGGAGAAACGCCCCGAAACAAACAAGAACTGAAAGAAGCTGTGGTAAAAGTCTGGAATAGCATCACAAATGAAGAAGGAAACAGTTTGGTGATGTCGATGGGTCGCAGGCTTGAGGCAGTTATTGCAAGCAAGGGTTATGCCACCAAATATTAAATGTTATTTACTTTAAGATTATTTGTTCCATTAAGAATGCTGTGGTCTAATACAAACGGTGATATGTCCTAAGTTGTTTAACATGTGTAGATGTGAATACCAGGAAATGAAAGCTGAAATTCTGAACTCTTGTCTCATACTCATCTTTTGATCTTAAACCTAAATGTCTTCAGTGAGCAACAAAAACAAAGGAATTTGCCTTACTGTTCCAATACATTTGGAGGGGACTGTATATGTCGTCTTGGGACAATTGACAGTGAACTTATTTTTTGGTTTAGGTATGACGGCGTGTTAGTGTACAACTGTGTAACGGTTTGCTTTTCACGTGTGCTTTACGCATGCAGTTGTGACTTAATGTGTATCTTTATGTTTCATGTCTTGCTTTTCCCTTTTTACAGGCGTAATTTCAAAGGAAGGTTACCTCGACCTAGTAGTGAATGCACTCCGTGTAGACACTGGTGGCCTTCATCATTATAAAATCAAGGCTGATGATTCTCTGTAGTATCACCAAATTTGGTTTGGATAATTACACACCTAACTGAACCCCCAACTTTAACCCCTGCATATTAGCAATACTGTTACACTCTCACAGCACACAATGCATGCAGTATATGTGGGGGGTTGACAGGTTTGTTGATTTAATTCCAGGAATCTGTGATTACCTTGCCAGCTGGTTAAATATTTGACTTTTAAACACCACTGTTGTGTACTCTTCTTTGGAAAAATAACTCCCTGCTTATTAGGTTGCTTATTGTCGGTCTTCTGAATAAGATTTTGTTGGAGCTTCAACCGCAATCACGACACAGGCTTGGCATGGCTTCCATATATGGATCAGACTCTGCATTTGACAGACTCAGCTCGGGCCTATCAGTTGGCTAACTTGTCAAAAATGTGACAGTATTGATTATCTCATTTATAGGCCACTGTACCTCAAAATGATCACTAAATAAAAATGTGCTGTTGTTGCGATATTGGCTGCCAAAAGATGTCAAAGTTGGTCTGATGCTTCTTTAATTACCATGTCAATTTGGCTAAACTGAATTCAGTAGGAGCTTTTACAACTAGTGGCATAATTACAGACCCAGGAAGCAGGCTACGGTTACATTATAAATTGTGTTGAGTGTTATCCAAAAATATATAAGAATATTTTAAACTTTGCTTTGATTGTGAACATTCCAGAGTGAGCTACATAACTGTTTTCTTTGATGTCAAAATTAGATGTCTCTTTGTATTACTTCTCTCTAAAACACATAGAAGCAGGAAAGGTAAAGGGAGTTTGTATGCATGAACATGTGTTTGTAGGAGTTTACCTGTTTCCACACAATCACCTGGGTATGGCAGCATTTGGTTACACCTGGGCTGACCACCAGAAAAGCAAGTAATGAGCACCTGCAGCCAAAAGAGAAAATAATAGTGGGTGAGGTGGAAGTTGAAATAGATTACAGACAGCACTGAATTGATGGGTCTTGAGTTTGGACATAAATACTGGGACACTGTCCACAAAAGAGTGGCCTACACATTCATCACAAAACTAAGAACTTAAAAGTTTGACTTTAGACTTTATGTTCACATGCTGCACAATGATCTACGTTTTCTGCTGCCTTTATAGATTGGAAGGGAGGAGGACCGCAGATTTACAGAGCGAAGATGGATGGTTGAAAAGCAGCTCTAGCCATCAGCCTCTGTTGGGGTTATCTGAGGAGGCAGCTGAAAAGGCCAGCCAGAGAAATGGGTTTAAAACCACATATTCTGAAATCCCCATTAGTCATGATCCAACTTTCTGTTTACTAAACAACCCAATTACTCAAATGGAAATGATACTCTGAAACGTTACAAATATCCTCTCTTTATCAATGATCAATAATTTGTTTTCATATTAATACCCAGTTTTGAAAGTTCATGAGAACACCAATAATAGGTTTTCTCTTTCTTAGGAAGAGTTTTGTGATGAACAAAACACAATTTATTTAATGTTTATGCAGGCAACAAGAGCAATTTATTTGGAATAACAAAGAAGAGAATGCACAAGTTTTTAAACTGAGCATCTTTATTACCGTACTTTGGGCCACAGCCCAACAGCCCACAGATTGAATACCAGCTGGCAAACTTTAAAGCAGTATACAAAACGTAATAACAATCTGTCTTCCCTTTCCACAACTACATTGGACCCGCACATTAGTACAGTATATGATAAAGCTGTGGCTGCACCGGGCAGTATGAGTATAGTATGAGTACTGCACAATTTTTGTTTATGGGAAAGTGTTCCAGCTTAAGCTCCACTGCATCAGGAATATTTTGAGTTTTAGTCAAATTCAGTTTAGTTTATTCACAAAACATCAAAACACAAGTACAATTTCAGGAAACAATAGCCCCTTTTCCACTGCACAATACCAGCTCGCCTCGCCTCTAGTCGCCTTTTTTAGGTTTTCCATTGTAGAGCCCCCTGGTCCAACAGTCACACAGACCGCTGCAGCAACAACTGCAGAGGAAAACACAGCTGGAAGGTTTTCATACTGCTTATCTGTCTTTACATTCTGAGTATGTTGAAACTCTTTAACTTAAATCAAGAGACAGCTGTATGTAGGTCGCTGGTGTGTGTATCGCATTGAAAATTACGTCGTGGTACCATCTGCAATGGAAAACGGAGCACAACCAAACTGAGTCGAGTCGAGGCGAGTTGAGCTGGTACTGGCAATGGAAAAACGGCAAATGAAGATTTGTGAAAAAGGACACCGCTATCTTTTTATCTAACACATTGTCTAGATAAATACTACAAATTAATAAAGCACATGCTATCTACAGTAGAGCTAAACGAAGGTTACAATATATAAAATCACATGCACATTTGCCCGTTGAAATCTTTATTGTGCACATAGCCGACAAATAGGATGTCGCTACCGATACGTGTGTGACGTATAAATAGCAGTGTCCCTTCTGCCTCAGCATCCAACCGCCTCTTCAGCAGACGTGTAGGAGCGACAGGGCTCATCAGTAGAGGGCTCCACCTGTGCTTATAGAAATAGGGTTACCATATCTTAACCTTCATTCTATCTCACACAGGCTCCGCCCTCTACTAGCCTCTAAGGGTACAGTGGGTGGAGTCTGTCCACCCAAGCCAAAATCTACCACACCAACCCGGTTGGCCACCGACCGGCCAGAGCCCCGACCACCACATCACCTTAGTGACCTAACTTCTCACTGGAACATCAGGCACTGCCAGTGTATGTTCCCCCTCTACACCCAGTAGTCACCGGATCCTCACTTTACAGGGACATATTCAAGAGGTAGAAACGCACAAATGGGCATGGTAAAGGCCAAGATGCCATTGTGCAGATCTCTTCGACACACACTTCGCTGAAAAGGGTTGTAGACACTTCCACACTTTGAATGGAATGTGCACACACCGCTGAGGGTGGGTCTGTTCCTGCCCGTGTACAGGCTTGGGAGATTGGAAGCAGATGGATGGTCCGGACGACCTCAGCTGATAGACCAGCCTGTGTCTGCCTCTCCCTTTCAGCAGCCAAACCTGGAGAGGCTGGTCCAGCATATGATGGCTCACCCTTATGACAGAGCCCCCCCAGACCAGAGGTACAGGCCAGGGCTCTGACACTGTCGGCTGCGTCACTTTTACCATAGGGATGAGATGGGGTCAGGTGAAACGCATACGGCAGCCCTTCTGGCCATGGCGTGTGTGCAAACGTGTCCATCTCCAGGGGTGGGCTGTCCTGTGGCTGAATTGAGAACAACAGCGGGCAGTGGGTCCCTCCCCATCCGATCAGAGACTCATCTATGAAGACTGACACGGATGAAGACACCCTGCCGAGCAGCACCCGCGCTGCCATATAGTGAGAGACCCCCAGAACCGCAGGTAGAATTGAAGGTGTGTGTGTAGAGATCACCCAAGGCTTCAATCTCTCCATGACCATGAGGTCGTCTAAGTCGAAAATAACCCTCATGCCCTGGTAGTGCAACGATTGCAGTGCAGTGTCCATGCATCTGCTGAGCGTGTGGAGGTGCCTATTGTATCTATAGGCCTCTCCTTGAGAGGCAAAGCATAGAAACTCCATTACTTCGTCACCTCAACATGAAATAGGCGTCTTTCAGGTCAATGTCGGTCAACCAGTTGCGGGCTGCCGTGAGCGTTGGTGGTGCAGTCAATATCAACACAAGCCGCGTCCTCTCCACTGCAGTGAGCTGCTGCTGGGAGGATGAGCCACTGTTCGCTGTGACAGCTGAGCGCTGCACTGGTTTGGTTGAGCATATTTTGACAATGTGGTTTGTGTGTTTTAGGAACACACACGCACTGAGAACGCACTGTTCACACACTGTGAGCGCACGGAGAACGCAGAGTTAGCTCGCATTGCATCACTGTCATGGCAGCAGCCCTTCATTTGGCTGTCAGGTGGTGTAGGCGACCCGTTGCGCGGGCCTGGCAGCCTGGCTAGTAATGAGGAAGGCCAGGTCCTACTACTTTCTCGCTCGGTTGCCACCAGTAGAGCGACGTGGGCCATGGGCTTCTTCTTCTTCTCAGTGGTTTGACTAGCGAAGGGCCTTCATACTGTCTCGCTCGAGCTTAGCCTGGAGAGCAGTGTGGGCCGTAGGTCGGACCATTAGTTTAGTATCGGTGAACGTGCAGTTTTGTGGAGACTGGAGCCCTGGAGGGGTTTTGGTGGGGAGGAGAATACTTTTTAGGAATGTACTGTATTTAATCAGTTGAACATTCACAGCATTTTCAGTGTGTACACAAGCAGCACATGAAACATGACCCGAACAATTGCATGCTGGACATGGACATGCTGGATAATGGAGGGAGGAGGTCTGGTGGTGTGCTCTTTTCAGGCGTGGTGTCATTGAACGCACCACAGCCACTGTGACTGTGGTAGGCGTGTCCCCTCACCTGCTGCAAAACAGCGCTACAAGCCACTCGTGGAGGAAACGAAACCAACCGAAGCGGCAAGCGATCTCTTTCGCCCCGCTATACCGGAAGACAGGTGGCCTTGGCCGTCTCTCTCCGGCTATAGCAGACTAGCCTAGCTGTGCTGTGATCTCTCGAGGAAAGAGATGTCTGCAGGGCAGCGTGTCTGTTTATGTAACTCGCTTTCACTGCCGGTGAGCTAGAAACGCGCCCGTGTCAGTCCCCGTGAGCGCCCTGGGAATGCAGAATTAAAATAGACTGGTGCATTGTGTCGTTAATGTTTCCACGGTAAGAGAAGCTCATTTCTCTGCTGTCACATCGTGGAAGCGGACCATTATGGCAGCGTGGACCGGGCAGTCAGGCTAGCCCGGTGGATGCCCAGGCCTCACCCACCAGCCATTAGCTTAGCGTCGCTGAATGTGTCTGGACGCAGCAGCGTGTTCAATACAGCTAGCTCAGTGGGATGGGGTTGGTGGAGGGGAATTAGCACTTTCATAACATCCACTGTCTAGCATTAGTTAAATAGGTAAAATACAATAAATAAAAACATTTGGCAAATGGAAATAACACTCTATTTAAACGGATATCAGAATTGAAAGACTAAATTCTCATGCCTTTATCCCTTTTGTTCAAAAGGGCTGATGAGGACTTAAAACAGAACTACTGATTCTGTTCATTGTGTAAGTATAGCATTAGTGAGACATGTTTAATGGATAAAAGGAAATTATTTTTGACATCAGATACCAAGCAATTCTTTATACTTGGAAAGCCAAAAAAATCAGTCAACTGAGGGTAAACTAAAATCTGGACTGATGGTGATTTTCATCTATTCCCCCTTTGTGTTCTTAACTGGTTTCATCATCCCAAGGAACTATGCTTGTAAGTCAATCATGCTTAGCTTGTGTTAGAGGGAAATGGAATCAGATTGAGTTTGACTCCCCCTCACTGCGAAAATGTCAAAGCCGGCAGGATGACAGGTTAACAAACCTCTATCCAATAAATGATCTGTGAGTCCATGTAACCTATGTTTACAGACCCTGCGTTAATGGCTGCACTCTCCAGTGGCAGGGCTGTGGGCAGAGTTTTCACTCTACATTCTACACATGAATGTGTTAAAACAAAAGTTGTATGGTATGTTATGTTTGACAGAAAAAGGCCCACTAAAATGGTTTGTCATGGCTGAATACAAAAACAAACATTTTTGTATTCATGACAAACCATGCAATTATAATCATGTTGGTTGCATAATTCATTACTGTACAGACAACAATTGCTTATTATGCTGCCTGATTTTTTACCTGTTTTTAGTGCACAGATGATTGCATCACCTTTCATACTGCTGTGGCTATCTTCAGTATAAACTCCAAGAGTCCAGTTAGTGTTGCTGGTTTGACCTTTTGCAGTCAGTTCTGTTCATACAAGCACTGTTTCAGCTCAACAACCAACAAAGTTATCACATCATGATTATTCATGAAGGAACCAATGCAAAATCAGCTAATTTGGTTAAAGACACTTTTGAACTCCACTCTGCTTAAGTGTATTTTCAGTGTAAAATATGTGTTTCTTAGCATACTAGTACACCAGCCAGTTCAAACAAAGTGCTGCCACTCACAGTCATGAATCAGGAAAAAACTAATAAGAAAACAAACAAAAAAACTTTTCCAACCTGGTTTGGACCAACAAAAAAAACAAACTGATCAAAACTTTGGCTTATTTTTATATGAATTCAACATGACTTGGAGCACTCCAGTATCAGCATGCCTTCTTATCATCTGCCTGTGTAATTTGTCCCATTAGGATTCTCTCCCTGTAATCCCCAACTATCGTCACAGGTGGATGCTTCCTTCCACGTTTCACACAGAAACAAGATAAGAAGTTTGGGAGCGCCTCATCTCTATTTTCAAACACTCTCCTGGCTCCTAAGTGCTCAGTGAACAATCAAGATTCTCTGCAGATAACGTTGCCCAAACCTGGATTCATCTTGATTATCATCCAAAAGCTTGTTTTTCTAATGGGAGTTGGAATTAATTTTTATCCCCCCGTGGAGCAGAGCAGAGGGAAGCAGAGCAGTGCGGTTGGCTACAAAAAAGAAAAATCTTCTGAGACTGAGATGGGGAAGATGGCGACAGGAAGAGAGAACCAGAGACACAAACAGGAGACATAGAAAAACATAAAGCGATTGCGATGGGTGACAGAGATTAGAGGGTAACAATCAGAGAGGCAGGCCGAGTGAGGAGCTTTAAATTGTGTTTTTCTGATTTTTCTTGTTCCCTCCATTTTGTGTTCTCTCTTTGCTGTGAGGAATGTTGTGTCTTGCTGCATGACTCTCCCTTCAAACCCTTCACATAAAGAGTCTTCTGATCATATCTGACAGAACAGCTTTCCCTCCTCGTACAACTCTGCCATAATCTCTCTCTTTCTCTTGCTTTTCAATGTCTCTTGCTTGTCTCTCTCTCATTAAACAGTTTTTCCTGCTCAGCTTTTGTCATTTATCTTTTATTTTCTCCTCACATTTCTGTTTTTCACCAATTTACTGTCTCTCCACCTGCATACCCTTCACGCATCTAATAATTCTCTTGCACTGTCTCTCTCTCTCTCTCTCTCTGTCTCTTTTTGTCAGTTCAATTAGATTCAGTCCAATTCGCTGTATTGCAGTTAATGTTTGATGAAAGATACTTTTGAAGTACACGAATAATTAAAAAAGGAAATAAAAACCTGGTTCATTTTAAGTATAATTTTAACCTGTGTGCCTGTGTGCCTGTGTGGGGGTGTAGATCTGTCTGTAACAGTAACTGTCAGTGATTTATTGTGCACTGTATTTAATATAATTAATGTTGTTCTGCTGGAATTGCCAGACAAACATTATACAAGATTAAATATTTAAATTCAGAAAGACATTAACAGATGATTAATAGAGAAATCAAACTAAATCAAACTTGCCTCAATTTCTGATCAGATCACATTTTCCTTCTCTTCTTTCTATTTAATTTTACCTCTGCATCCTCCTCTATTTTCATCTGTCTCCCTGCCTCTTTTGATCTCAATTTGATTCAATTTTAGAAACATTAAGACAATTTGTATTTGAAGCAAAAATAGATAGCAAAACACGGAATACAAGGAATCCACAAGGAAACGTTTTTGTTACTTTCCTCTCTTGATCCGTGCTTAAATCTTCTTCCTCCTCATCTCTGTCCTTCTGTCCCCTTCCTCACATTCTCATTTTTACATTTCTTAATTCAAAGAGGGAATCAATTAAAGAGGAAAAACCAGTGGAGCTGAATATGTCTCCAGGATTAAAGTTGATGTTAACGACCATTTTTAAAAGCATTTTGCTAAAACGCTAAACTTGACAATGTTTTTGTCCATTGCAAACCTTTAAAATGTAATTATTACAGTTTGCATGGCAGCAATGTTGTTGTGGTGGCAGCCCGGCTGATGGTGAGTGTCCTGTTTATTTCTCCTTTTTTCTTGTGATTCTGTTTTCCCCTTAGGTTTTGGCCTGTCTGTGTCCCTGGCCCCGCGATGGACTGGCGACCTGTCCAGGGTGTACCCCGCCTTTCGCCCGATGTCAGCTGGGACGGGCTCCAGCCCCCCACGACCCTGTACACAGGAAAAGCGGTTGACGATGGATGGATGGATGGATGGATGGATGGATGTGTCCCCTCTGCTCCCCTTGCTTGTGTTCTCCCTCTCTCTCTCTGCTCCTGAGCCCAGCTGCCGATCCACACCTGCACCTCGTCAGCCACATCCTCTGCGTGCCACACCTGCCAGCAATCAACTCCATCCCTGCCAGTATTTCAACCCTGGTTCTCCACACAATCTCTGCTTGATCGTCGTTGCTCCTGACCTGGTGCCACTGCTTGCCTCAAGCCTTTTTGCCACATCGCTGTTCCCTGTTTTCCCTGTTAGTAACCCTGTCTGTCTGTCTTCCTTTCCCAAGGTCCACTCACCTCCGTCCTCTGTCGAGTCAGCTGGGCTTGCCTACCCACCCTCTTCTTTCGGGTGTCTTCCATGGCACCCTCTCGGTTCCCCCTCGTGTCTCACAGTCAGCCTGCCACCCCCCCCCCCCCCCACGGTCAGTTCTTCCGTGCCTCCTCTCTTCCTCGGCCACCGGTGCCTCCCAGTTCCCTCGTCCCAGCCTCCTTGGTCCCACCTGCTTCTCGGCCCCCGGTACTCCTCGGCTCCCTTGCCTCAGCCCCCTCTGCCCTACTTGCTCCTCGGTCCCCTGTGCCCGTCTTCCCCCGGCATCCACCTCTCCCTCACCTCCACTTCCTCAACACCCTTTTCCCTCAATAAAACTAACTTCACCTAAGCATTGCTTTTGGGTCCTCTCTGTCCCACACACACAACATAAGTATGGTTAAGGTTAGGGAGAGATCACGATTATGGCACAAACTCTAGTTAAGGTATAGTTAATTAAAGTTTGACATCTATAATGTGGTTAAGGATCACTTATAAACATTTCAACATTTTAAGGCTTTTTAAAACAACATGGTTGTCTCTTTCTCTCTTTATACTTTACTAATGGTCTCCTTAATTTTTACCCTCACAGCTCTTGGCCAGAGGATGTTCATCTTTGTGACCCGGCAGAGGCTGATTTACACCTGCTGTTTCAAGATAACTAAATTAACAGCATTTAAGATCATTGTAGGATAGAAAACCAGTATTCATGTGGGTCTTAAACACAGAAACTGATCCACACTAGCGAATGAAGCCAAAGCAAGTTCATGGAGATCTCTCACACTATAAATGGTGTACCATCTCTTTGTTGCCTCACATTGATTAGAACCATTGGAAAGCCGTTCATAGGCAGGCCAATCATTGACAACTGCTAGGTTTCATCAGGCTGACAAATAGACATAAAATAACAATAGGTGGACAACTGCAGTAAAACCCAGAGCAACTCATCAGCAATAACAGATTGAGTAAAGAGGAAGTTACATTGTTAAGAAGACACTTTTCACACCATGGATGATCCATATCTTTGAGACCATTGCTGCTCTGAAACCATGATTATTCAATTTATCTAACCCACACCACAGTGAAGAACCAGAAAAAAAGGTATTTTTATGTTCGTTAGTAAATGCTTGGAATGTGTCTTACCAGTACCATGAGTACACCGCTGCTCTGTATAAACATAGTCTTACAGTGTTTATACTGAGCAGCTTCTTTGGAGTAGATTAGGTTCATTGCCTTGCTTAAGGGCATCTTGGTGGTTTCCAGATGCCAAGCCAGATTTTCCCAGTCAGCCACGCCAGTTACAATCCGACATCTTAACTCTGCCACGCAAAACTTTGCAGTCAGGTGGTTTGCAAAGGACAGCAGCAGTATGTGTTCCTTTATAGGAACAGATGTCTTTGGCGCTTTGGGTGAATTGGCCCACGATGCACTGTGTAATGGCAGCCATTTTCAGGCTGAAAGTCTATAAAAAAGGCGAGCTGGCTGTTGTGAGATGCAAACTGACTGTTTAACCTGCCACCATCTGTCACTGCTTGGATCAGCGGAACCGCCAACACCTTGGCCCCATAAACACTCTGATTATGCTCTCTGTAATTAATGTTAGTGTGAGCCAGTGAAGTCACAAGAGAGTCTGGGCAGTTACAAGGGAGATACGGAATTCTGAGTACAGGTTGAATAGAGTCGAATTCTCTATTCACGTCATGTCAATTTCACCTCAAGATCCATTGCATAGGACTTTAAAGACATCCCAACAATTATGGCAAATACAATTTCTGAACAACTGAGCAAACTCCAACTGCTGATGAAGATCATATATGTTTGTGCAGCTAAAGCTCATGATACACGGGGCCAACTTTTTGAGCAATGCTGCTGGGCAATCTTGCTGATTTGGATAGTGGCGGACACGGTGGGTGGGTGGCGAAGTGGTGGGGGAAGGGGATTATGGTAGTAATCTTTACTCATTAGCGTTGACGGCAACATTGCCCAGCACCATTGCTCTAAAAGTTGCTCTGTGTATCATCAGCTTAAGAATTGGCTTGAAGTTGTTTTGTCTGCTGATGTTTCCAGTGTCAAGAAGGAACTTTCAAACTCAATGATGTAATGTTTTTAACAGAGTAGTAAAATATTAGAAACCCCTGAGACTGTATATCATGCCTAAGGCCACACAACCTTCTACGTGTTTTATTTTACTAATAAAGGAGTAAGTTAAGTCATTTTAATCTGCATAGTGATAAAAAAGGGAACATCATATCGCAATTTATGTGAAGTAGGCCACAACTAAAATAATGTGGCAATCGTTTCAGGAAAACAGTAATGAATATCAAAAAGCTAATTCTTGCTATTCTTTTTCAACCATGACTGCTTTTTATTCGTTGGTACCAATGTTGGTGTTGGTGTTTTTAATTAATATCCTTGGGTTTATTTTTTCCGTGTCTGGATCCCTTTTCATATTGACCCCTTATAAACAAACATCATTGAAAACATTACCTAGTGAAGGTAAGAAAAAGAGATGAACCTAAAACACTACATTATACATTACACACATTGTAACTCCTTCGTAAGGAAATACAGAAGAATAGGAAGTAATAAGTGGATGACTACTTTGGTTGTGAGGATGATTTAAACCGTGTCAAATAAACATTCAGCAGTCTGCAGGATGTTTATACCAGGCTGTGTGTAAGATGATGACACAGCTCATCCCACGCCTTGCGAGTGGAGGACCCCAGGGTTAATAAAGCCTGCGTGTAGACCGTAGATGAGTAATTTGGCTTTAAACCATAAAGTGAAAGTGTGATTGAGCAAGGTTGAGGGCTGCTTATACAAGCTAGGTGCAAGGATCAGTTTGTACAGAGATCTGTAAGATGTAATGGGAACCAGTGACCCAGTGAAACCATCACTGATGGCTGGATCAATACCCAGCGAGACAATTGAAAGCAGTGTATCTGTAGTATGCCACAACCGGTCCAGCTCAACCCATCCATCTATATGTCATCTATTCATACTCCTGCCCTCCTCCTTTGCTTTCCCTGTATTTCTTTGCTGCTTTCACCTCTGCTACTTTCTTCAAATGCTTTTCTTCCATGTTGTCTCACTCTCAGTGTTCTCTCTCTCAACTTTGACTCCACATCTTTAAAAAGCCCATCCTCACCAGAAAAATCAGCCAGACATTATTTTAACCACACCCACATTCTTTTTCTAAACATAACAATGTAGTTTTGTTGCCTAACCCTAACCAAACTATCACATTTCACAACCTTTTATGTTAAGTATTTAATGTCATGTGACTTATTTATTGAACCCAAATGAGGATCTTTTCATAAACCTAACCAAGTAGTTGTGTTGCCTTAACCTCACCAAACTGTGACAGTTTCATAACGTTAACCAAGTGTTTAACAACTTATATCATGTCACTTACATAATGTACTTCCGGTCCGGTAGCCTGTCGCTGGACTGGTACTTTCCAATGGTCATTTTGGGGAACCAACGGTTTTCTTTTTGGGACAATTGACGGTCAACCTATTTTGTTGTTTTTAAATGTTCTCTACTTTCTGTGTCCATCTCTTCCCTTTGTCCTCTCTTCATCTGCCCTTCCCTTTGCCTTCATTCCCTCTCTTCCTCCAAGTCCTTTCTTTTTCACCACTTCAATCTCATATCTTCTTTTCTCTTACTCCACCTCTTTTTCCAACATCCTTCAATTAGCCACCACCTCCATTCCCATCCCTTCCTCCTTCCTCCCTCCACTCGCCCCATCCCCTCTCCAGTCGTGACTGAATCCCCTCTCCGCAGCTCCATCCACCTCCCTTAATTTTTTTTCCCACTCCTTTACCTTCCATCCAGAACACGACTGGCACGACTCTCTGTCCAGAGGGAGTCGGCTGGGAGACCTCGGGACATATGCTACAAGAGGACAAGAAAAGGAGGAGGTGGAAGGGGGAGAGGAATAACAGCTATATTGGAAAGAAGGATGAAGGTATGGAAAAAGAAAAGGAGAGAGGGCAGAGAAAATGGCTCAGAGCCCCCACTTCTAATGTCTGTACAACATTTAACCAGTTTGTTATCAGCAATTTATCTTGCACACATCTCGCTTGCACATGTCAGGTGATGGCAAATAAAGCTGGGAAATGTATTGAAGTTTACAAACACACATTTACACAGAAACACACGTGTGCAAAATGAAATTTACACACTGAATATTCAGACTTCCGTCACATCTAATCATGCATAACCAGCAGAGTTGCCTCTGTTCTCTCTCTATTTTCTCAACAATTCTTTGTTCTTACTATCCAATAATCTTTCTCTCTGGAACCACCTCTTCTCAAACACATCGCACTGTGTCTTTACTTGTGATTACTCTCATTTACATATTCTTTCACTGAGCCCTATGACCATAATTCTAAAGCCAGTATGCTTCATGTCAGATGGTCGAATAGCGTTGGAAACCCCCTCCCTCCACACCTTTTGACATCAGATTGGGGAATTGTGTCGGACTTTCCAAAACCTACAATCTGACATTCACACCCGCTTCATGCTTTGATTAACCAGGTGTGCATGAGTAAGAAAGTATCCATTGTTTGAACTTCTCTCTAACACTAATATTTTCTTTTCACTCATTTGAACAACAAGTGCAACACTATGAATACCTTCCAGGAGGGAAAGTGTGAAAATGTGTGCAACACTCCCACATTTAAACAATTCTGCCTAACCCCAAGACAAAACAAGATACCTCTAAGGTGTTTTATATAATGGGTTAATACGGGGTTGCAGGAAAAAATAAATGATTCGGTGGGCAAAGACCTTAAAAACTCACACCTCTCTGGTCCTTCAAGCACACACAAACACCACTAAAATATAATTGCTCTCTCTCTCACACACTTACACTCACACAGACAGACTTTTGCCTCATCCAACATTGCTAGTTATCACGGCTCCATTAGTTGAGTGAAACAGTGTAATCACTGTTCCCCCAGTAGTCCAGAAAAGCACATCTAGTCCTTCATCTCTCTGACTGAGTCATTCCCTTTATTGGGCTGCCAAAGAGGCAGGTCATAACAAGTCAAACACACACACACACACACACACACACACACACACACACACACACACACACACACACACACACATGCTATTATGTGCACATACTATACATGAACAGTCCTGACACATGTATTCACACTCTTAACAAACAAAAATCATGGTCTTTGACTCGTGAACACATCCATAAACGTGCACACTGCTGTGAACACCTGCACCCAGTGTAAGCATAAGCAGTTGTCTTGTTGCCTGGTAACAAAACTTACTTTCACGAAAATAATTTATTTGAATGTGATATTGATCAAAAGATATAGAAATGTGTAAGAAAAAGAGTCAGAGATAGTGAGAAGAGAGAGGGAGGGATAAAACGATAATAACAGAAAATGAGACAACAGCGAATGAGCAGTATGCAAAAGATAGGCTGAAATATGGAAATAATCTCAAGTGAGCATTCGAAAGCTTGTTTTAAAAACTCATTATGTTGAAGAGGGAAGATTATGCAGTGAATTGTGATGTAGACTTGAAATACAGTATTATTTCTCTCCTATTTACATGTGATCTATTCCCATCAGGTGCGCATTATACACAAAGAACAGCATTGCTTTCAGATGATTTAAAGTATCGAACCAAATAAACAAACATGCACACCCCATAGGAGGGATAGTGCATCTGCTACATATTAACTAGGCACTGTCTATACATTGCAAGTCTACACTGTTAGAAAGTAAATCTTAAGAGCCAACCTGGGAGCCTGAGGGGCGATGACCCCTCCACAGCCCTCAAGTTGTATTCCATCATGACCCCTTCTCTCGGGCCAGTGCTCTTTGATTGGGTCAAAGCTTCCAGTCTCACTAATTGGCTATCTGGCACGACAGATGACTTTTAATTTATTTGGACTGGTGGTAATTGGAAGTCTTTGGGAAGCTAACAAGCTCAACAAGGAATACCAGAGGGATGACTACAGTGAGGGAGAGAATAATAATTATGTGGATGGTGTTACTGTTAATGGCACCGGTTTGATTCCTCAGACTGGTGAGGCACTGTGTATGGAGAAGAATGGAAAGGTACCTCATTTCTCACTTTACTTGCAGTTGCAGTTAAAGCACTGAGCAGGTTTAAATCCCTTGGTGCAAACTCCAACTTCAGTAAAGGATAAATGTGTATGTGATTAATTAAAAATGCAGTTTTCAATGCAGTCGTCTCAGGTGCAATACAATTGGTACTTCATCAAGAATTACAGTGGTCTTTTGATGGTATCGTAACATGGTACAGTAAACTATGTTCTTAGGTTTGTCACAAGTTTTAACTGCACATCATAACTGACCACAATGAATTGTTTTAGATGGTCTTCCTCAAGTAAAGGTAAAGAAGTGAACATACACTTGTATGTATTTGTTATATGCCAAGACAAGTCATTATCTCCTGATCAGATAACCTGCCACATTTACACCAGGACAATATTCCCAGTGTGTATCCATCAAGTGTGATTGTACAAAATATTGCATTAATTTTATAATCTGTTAGTACTCCAATAAGTAAAGATTGTTTAAAAATATAAAAAAATATCTTGTTGTCCCCAATATTAAATTATGATTTGGCAAACAAATCAAATTAGGAGATAATTCTGTGATGTTTCATAATTCATTGCCTATTAAAAACAGGTGTGTTCACTTCTTTACGTTTACCTGAGATCAGAGATGGGGACTCAAGTTTAAGACAGACTCGAGTCTGACTTAAGTCGCACACACAGTGACTTCAGACTCAACTTGAGACTCGTCCTCCAAAGACTTCAGACTTGACTCGGACTCAAGGTGCGGGACTAGTGAACAATGTTTATTTTTAGGAAACGTCTGATGAGCTTGCTGTTATTCCCCTCCCTGCGTTACCTCTAACCTGCCTAAGTAACACGTAGTATCAGCTGTGTGCGGCCACACATGAGAGAGGACAACAAACACCACAGCTGCTGTGCAATTCATCATAAATTTTGGCTTTAAAACTTCATACAACGAAGCCCAAACAAAGAAGCGCTGAACATAAAATAGGTTAGTAACCTGAGGTTAGTAAACATGTTTAGCTCAGCATTGGTCATCTAATGTTTTATAAGCAGCCTGGTTTGAACGCAGCAGGTGATACAACATTCATTATATCCATGAGTGACTTGAGACTTGACTTGCACTAGCTCAAAGACTTCAGACTTGACTGTTTTTCCTTCTCATGGTGGATCAACAAGGAGTCTGGACATCTGTAACGCTGCTCCTTTGCATTGAGAGGAGGCAGTTGCAGTGGTCTGGGCACCTTATTAGGATGTCTCCCGGGTGCCTCCCTTTGGACGTTTTGTAGGCACATACAAATACATACAAAGGGTGGACCAATAATCGGTCTGGCCGATTATCGGCGCAGATATTCAGCATTTTTCCAATAATCTGCATCAGTCATTTTAAAAACAGATAGCTGATATAATTAATTAATAAAAAAAATGTGCTGCTTTGGTTCTGATGCAGCCGCTTCTCTCTGTCTGCTCGAGCCATAGACTGTGGACCCATGTGAGTGGTGAACGAATAGTTAATTCCTGCTCCACAGTGGCCGAGCTGTCAAAGTTTTATGTTGGAGTTTGTGTTATTCTAAATTTTTACACCAAGATTAAACATTTTACAGCAATGTATATCGGTTCCACATATCAGTCATCGTTCTAATTGGTTACAAATAATCGGGATCAGCCCGGAAAAAAACGTATCGGTCGATCCCTTATACAAATGGGGTGAAACCGCAGGGCAGACGCAGAACATGCCGGAGGGACTATAAAGTATATCCCATCTGGCCTGGTCATGACTGCCACTGTGATCAGGACCCTGATAATTGTCATAAAGTAGATGTACTGTATAGATCAGGGGTTCTTAACCTTTCTGGCAGTCCGACCACTTTTTGAAGTTGAAAAAATTCAACTCGTGCCCGATGTCATTCGCATATTTTTTCCCATTGTGCAATCTAATTAATGGAGAGACAGTAAGTTGTGCTGATGGAAGTTCACAGTTGCTTAAATTGTCCGGTGACTGCAACAAACTGTCGCTGACTTATCTAAACTAAAACTAATCTATACTAAAATAAGCCTGAAACCGACCATCATTAAGACGAAGCTCATGGACCAGCTGGTGGTAGCCTACTACCAGCGGTGTCTCCCCTTTCTGAGAGTCTCATGTGCCTACACAATCTCAGTTTCCCTGTCTTCTTAGTGTTTGTACACCTCACACACTCAAAACAGTGCCAGAGCAGGCGCTTTGCTAATATGACAGTTATTAGGCAAACTGCTCGCTTGCACTATAATCTTTGATTAGACTGACAGGACAGCTGATTCAGTGGTTTCCATAGCAACATTAAAAAACCACAGCGCTTTGGTCTTTTCTATATTCAACCAAAAACCATCACTGTGCGCCTCGCGTTTATGAACCTGCAAAGCGCTTTATGTCTGATCGGGGCCTGATTCTTCTTTGTCGGTTTATAGCGGTTGGCATTACTGCCACCTACTGGATTAAACAGTGCAAAATATTTACAGTGTCCACCCAAAGTGATTCCATTCACATTCAAGAGTTAGAACTAGATTGTAACCCACTACAGCTAATAAATAAATGTATTAGCTGTGAACTATGTTTGGGAACCTTACATTGCAGTTAGCATGTCACTTTTAGCTGAGATATTAATGACAGAAAAGGAAAATTTGCAAAAATTTAAATCAAACTTAATGACACACTCATTCATCAACAAACATAATGCAAATGCATGCACACTTAAAAACACACGGATGCACACGCATAGACACACACATTCACACTGTGACAGATTAGCTTTGAATATCGCTATGGTATAATCCACTTTGAGGGACTTAAACTTTCTCATTACACATATACATCATAATTTCTTTCCAGACGGTAAGTGCATGATCTTTAGTGAGAAAGGGAGAAAGATAAAGGAAAGACAGAGAGAAAGCAAGAAAGAGCAAGGAAGAGAAGTAGACCGAGATAAAAATGAAGGGAGAGAAAGAGGGAGTTGAGAGAAGTGGTGAGAAAGGGAGAAAAAGAGAGCAAAAAGTGATAAAAATGAAGTGAAATAAATACTAAGAAAGAAAGAGGGAATGAGGATTGTCAAAAATGGAGGAAGCTATACGAGGAATGAAGTGTGTTTGTAGTATGTCACCTTGACATACACAGGAGATTGTAGGGTAATCAGGCATATGGCAGGCATATCACAAGGGGAATAATAATGGTCTTATACACACTTAAAAATAAACGAGGGATTCTGTCTGTATTGAACTGTTCAGGATTCTGAATTAATGGTTTTATTGGTGTGTTTATGTTGTCTATACTACATTTATTGGCATACAAGTGTTTCTTTGCTGCCCTCTTGGCCAGGTCTCCCTTGAAAAAGTGATTTTAATCTCAATGAAACCTACCTGGTCTACCTGGATTGAACTGCCATCTCTATGCACATACATTATTCACTATTACAATCACACACATGCACACACACCCACACAACATTTCCTCTGCTCATGGCTCAAAGACCTTTTTTACCAGGTCACAGAGGTACTGTGTTACTATGGCAACTGTGATGCTGGCAACAGAGTGTGTCCATAGTGCCAGTCAGTCCTTTGGCCCCGCCCACTGCCTGTCTGTGAAAACAGCAGTTTAATGTTTAAATTTCTGAAGGGAGCTTTCTAAAGTCTGAGAATTTAACTCTGATGATGTCTTCAGGGTTAGTTGTCTCTGCTTGGCCCTACAAACTGATGCATGGATTCTGAAATATAGCCATGGCTGTAGCTCTGACATGCTGTCTGTGTCTAAAGTGAAGCCAGACTACCTCTTTGGTACCAGCAACCACAGTATCACTTAAAGTGTTATATATAATGTTAGATTATGTTATAATACTATTTAGGGATTGTACCAGAACAGTTTCATATGGTTTTATTTTCAAAAAACACCATAGTTTTGTCATACTGCACATTGCTGTAGCACCTCTTTTCGGCCCGTGTGTTGACCGCTCTGTTTTAGCTAAGCAGTCATGCATCTCACTTCTACAACATCTTTGTTGGGAGCTGCAAATGCGCAGTACCTAGTTAATATTAGTCAATCAGAAGCAGAGTTGGGCGGGTCCTGACCATAGGTCCTGACAAGCCAGTAAACACGGCTTCAGCTCAGAGGTACATGTTCCCATACCAGTTTAGAAACCTAGACTGGAGCAAGAGATTCAGAGTATTAAGTTTTTCATTTCTAAAACATTAATCTTTCATATGTAATGTTTTAACTGTGCACTGTCTCTATATCACGGTAACAACTTTATGTCCATTGACTGTCTAACATTCGGTAGGGAGGGTGGAGATGAGGGGAGGCAGCAGGTGGACACAGTGGTGTGTGTGCGCTGCACTGTGTTTTTACACCAGTGTTTATGAGGATGTGCATGACTAGCCGCTAAGCTCATGACGCGTGTTACAAAGTGACGCAACTTGTTAACGGAAGTAAAGGCTGGACTACAAACAAGCTGTTTTCAGGCAGTTCAGAGCAGTGTTTTCTGAGGGAGATGGGAACTCCCTTTGGGGTGGACCTTGGGCTTTTTTACATTGAAAACCTATTACATGCATAGAAAAGGTATATAACTCAATAAAGGAGAGGGAAAAAAGCCTAATATGACCTCTATAACTTACTACAAAATTAGTGAAACCAATTTACACCTAATTGAATCACACCTCATACCTAGATGGTGTGCAGACATGATTTCAAGGCTACAAACCCATTACAGTAGTGACGGTCAATCTAGATCCAAATTAAATAAAGACAAACTGCTCATATTTTATTGGCATGAATGTTTCTGCCTTCATCTTTTAATCCCATGAGCAATTACCATGATAATCCGCCTTAGTTAAAATGTTTTACAGCTAAAGCTGCATACTCACTTTTTTTTGAAGATGTTCTAGGTAATTTGAGCAAAAACATTGACATTTATATACATTGTTTTCTGTGGCCGGGAGATGCATTTTATTGCTAATGTGTCTTCGATATCTTGTGCTGGTTGGTAAGTAGTCTGCGAGTGGATTGTGTATACATGTTAACGCCTGCATTACAGTGAAGGCAATCTATGCCACTCAACATGCTAATGGAAATCTGCTGCCTCTTGACTAAAGGTTTCAGTAAAGCGATTAACCAAGCAAGGTTAATGTATCTGAAATAACAATAAATAAATAAAGGTTTCAGTGTTTTAAAGTGAAACTCAACATCAAGTTGACAGTATATATGTCTTAGAAGAAATAAGAAAAATTATCCTTACTCCCAGCTGAGAGGCTGAAAGCACAACACTCCATTGGTCTACTGGACACTGCAAAGCTCCACTGGGACAATTAGTAGCTGAAGGAAAAGAGAATGTGTCTCATTAAGTTTCACTTTATAATTGGCTCCCTTGTTTGGGATTTGAAATGGCAACTTTCCTTTGTGGTGCCCTCAGTATTTCGCATGCGCCCTCTACCATTAAATGGATTCTCTTCAAAAAGGCACATCCATGGATGTATACTTAAAGCATACTCATTAGGGAGCACTACCTGTTTGTATAGATAATTGACTTTCTTATGCTGCAAAAGCAGGGTGAAATAAATAGTTATAGATATATTATAGATTAGATTACATTAGATTAGATTTTATTGTCATTATGCAGAGTAGGGGTACAGAGCTAATGAAATGTAGTTAGCATCTAACCAGAAGTGCAGAAATATAGTGTTTTACAGTTATGCTATATCTTACAACATGTACAATGGAGTAACGATATACAGATGGTATACGGTATATGTGAATAGTACTACTGCAACAGCCATGAGCCTCTTAAATTCAGTAGATTTTCCCTGAGGCTCAAGTCCAAAAGACCCCTAAAATATTAATCAAAAAGGTACACCTTTTATGACAGTAAAGCGATTCACATTTTTCATAACACAGGTATCTGTCTCTGATAGATTAAACTTTATCTTCATTTACACACCTAGTTTAGTTTTGCAGACAGTTCTGCTACTTTTCAATGCAATTACGCATGAATGTTAATAGCTAAAGCAAATAACAGCTAGCTGTTTTCATTAGTGTGTCTACTGCTACATAAATAAAGAGATTATAAATATGTTTCATTGATATTAGATAGGTAGGGCTCTACGCTAACCTTTTTCCCAAGGAGCACATGTGCTTCTAAAGGAAAGAAATTAGGAGCACACAAAGAAATTTAGGAGTACAGCAAAAAATATACAAGTAACAAAGATTTTAACAAACTATTATATACATATTTATACTACATGTGTGCTCCTTCTCTTTGTGTTCAACTATGGTGTGAAACCATTGGAGGACTATGGAAGTGAACATCCTTGTATCTGTACACTTAGCATTGGCCTTAAAAAATTGTCAAAGCGTTTTAAAATATTGAAACAGATGTTCTGAAAATTTAACATTGAAAACAGCTTTTAAAACACAGATCGGATATCACAAAAAACTTTACTCTGATTGGTGCTTGTGTAGTTTTTGAACCAGGGACAGATTCACTATACACCAGCAGCACCCACACGACCCACACCTACTGTAAAAAAAACTACTGAACAGTATGACAATAACTTTAGTAAAACAGATGCAAAACAGAAAAAGGGAAACGTTTTGCTCTCGGGAGGAAGCTAGGAGCACATACTAGCACACCTGTGGAAATCTGCATCTTTCCACTGCAGAGGCTCTTTCCACAACATAGAAGAGAAACTAGTTTAAATGAGTGTATTAGTATTTATATGATCATAATAATATTAGATAAAAAGTAAAATTTTTATCTAATAGTATACTGTTAGTATGTTAATATATTACTGATTTAATTTCTCCCAGCCTGTGCTACTGCAGAGTTTCAACAACTCTCATATGATTGACACCAGCTTTGCGTTGCTTCCTGCCCGCTACTCAGGGTGGGGAGTTTTGAACGATTAGCGGCACACTGCGCAACGGGTGGGCGGGATTACGTTAGGTTGTAGTTACTTGCACATTGTGCTCGTAAATCATTTTTCCGGTTTGCACGTAACAATTTTTTGAGGCATATGCAAGAAAAATTGTCGCACTGTAGAGCCCTGATAGGTACATGCAGTTTTTAGTAATTAAAGTGCTGACATGATGCTGGTTAATGTCACCATATTTTGTCCCACCCACAAAAAGTCATTCATAAGAGCAATATCAGTCCTTTGAATTGCTTGACAAAATTTGACTTGTTTCCTGGGATTCAGAGGTCTGGAGCCAGGCTAAAACTCACGGTTTGTATAGGAACCTTGGGATTCATTGGTCCACCAACTCTAGAGTGAAAGCAAAGGCTCCAAATTGCATTTGAGAGCTGTACTTTGTATGTGAGCGGTATGTTATGAGATGTGTGTCTGTGCTGCAGGGATCTAAAGGGAGGTATATTGAGCTAATAAGGCATGGTATGGTGATTTAAAAGAAGACTCTTGGGCTTCCCAGGCTAATTATCCAGGTCTCAGTGTGTCTAAACCTTTCCTTTTCCTCTCTGTCGACCACTCGGCGTCTCTCCTTCCATTTTCTGCTTCTGGCCATGTTCCCTCATTTCTTCAGTCTTTTTCCATTTGCCTGCTTCCTCTGTGTTACTGCTATCATCTTATTGCATCCTTTGCTTATGCTCTTAAATTCCCTTCCCATACTTTTTTCTCCACCTCTCTCAATGATCTAGCACCCCATTTACCTTTAGCAAAAATAATATATTATTAATCCGATTAGTAAGAAAAGGAGCAACCCACACAGCCCAATATTTTTCTTATTTTGCCTTTAGCCCAGTATCCCTTGGAATTACTTCCATATTTTATGAATATGCACCTCACAATTTACTGCATGTCCAATGGCAACATTGAGTGGCCAATGCAGGGAGTAGTGTGTCCTTTATAGGGGTATGATGAGATCTCACGCCACGGGATCTCACGAGATTAAGATGTTTCGCGAGACTCACGCAAATGACACTTTTCACATGCTGTCAAGCCAACACATTAATTTTCTCACACAGTGAAATCCAAATGTATAAGTGATAAGGAGCGAGTCAACTCCACCCAGCTGATTGACACTGGCGTATGTTATGATAGTAATCAGCTAAACCCGCTCACGCTGTGATTCCAGACCTTTCACTGGAAGTTAACGTGTGTGGATTTGTAGTGAGATCAAAAGTGTTTCATTTACTTTCGGTTTCACATGCGACATTCACTCCCAAACTGCGTTGGTCAAATGGTCTGAAGGGGATAACGGTACTACAAGCAGATCAAAAACGTAATGCACAGGAGAGTAAAGGGCAGGCAGACTCCTCATTAAATGATAATGTTAATCTGGTAATATTCTGCCTTTTCTCTGGACATGTCAGAGAACACAGATGGGAGAGATTCTGAATGTGCAGAAAGTTTGGACTATGAGCAGAAAATCTGCTGAAACTCAGAAGCTATTAAAGTCCAGGAGTTTATTACTAAATTAAAATTAAATAATAAATCATTATGGCGAAAAGGTGCCGCAGTCACATTTAAAGAGGTTACTTCCCCAAAGACACAAAGAGGAGGGAAGTCTAAATCATGAATCAGCATGGATGATATTAAATGAGAAAAGTTGATCTACCGGAGAAACAGATCTGATAACAGCACAGAATGACTGAGAGCTGCACTGACTTAGTGTTTATTTTTTCAGCCATTTAAAAATTTTGTGTCCTGTGTCAAATGTCCTTTTTATTTTTTGTCATATTTGGTCCACTGTATACTATACTAAGTTTTAATTGACTAAAAGTCTGGGTATTTTAGTCTGATTTTAGTCAAAAGCCAATAGTATTTTAGTCTAGTTTTAAGTCATTAACCATCGTATTTTCTTACCCATTAGTATAATTTTGATTAGCATTTTGGTCAATCTGCTTTAAACAAAATGATGAGATATGATTCGAATGTTGGCTTTGTTCTCATTTTTATTGCAAAGGAGACATTAACTTACCTCAATTCCCAGGTGGTTAGCCTATGACTGTTGACCTTTCTTTTCTCCTTGAGAGGGAAAAATTTAGAAAGTTGTGTGGCGCTGCAGGGAGCCCCCAGCTGCAGTAGTAGACCTACATGGATCATGGGTAATATTCATCCAGCCACAGTGAATGATCATGAACCGTGTCGGTCATACTAGCAACACAATGGCGCGGACCAGGGACAGGAGATGGCGGAGCGACTGGCCAGCTGCGGACGGTCGGTGATCGTTCCCTCTGGCTGGATGAAGTCTGACGCTCTGCATGATCCATGATGATAGATAAATATAGAGATTAATGGCAATAAAGCAAGCTGTCGATATTTTAGGGGGTCATACTTTTAGGCGAGCTGATATCTAAGCACCTCTTTCTATCTAGCAGTTCACATCCTCCACAGTGACATTTTCCTCACACACCAGGCGTTGCCCCGGTCGTCAGGATAGGAAGAAAAAAACACCGCTGAATGAACTCTGTTCAAGCGAAAATTTAGAGGGTGAAAATATGGCCTGTAGTATCTTGTCTCCTCATAATACTGACAAAAAGAAAAATATATTTTATTAACGTTTCGTCAACAATAGGCCTATTGCATATTAATATAGTCACAGTCAGCGTCTAAGCACCTTGTCGCCGTCTCTTCTTCATGTTGTTTTCGTCAGGGAAAAAAAGGTCGTTGACAAATATACTTTGTTTAGTTTCGTCTGACGAAAGTAACACTACACTGACTTATATTCTGTTATAGTTAGGCTATAGATTAAACTGGTGTAGATTAAAATTCATCTGAATGCAGGAAATAAACTGTTTAATTCTCAATCTTTTAAAATGTTTTATCCTGTTTATATTTTCTATTTCACCATTTTAAAAGTTGTATTTCAACTGTCTCTTTGAATTGCCTTGAAATGTGCTTTAATAAAATAAACTGGCCTTGCCTTATCATAACCATGCCTCAGTCATATCATGTCCACGCCAACCATAAACATAACCTTATACCTCATACCATCCATGTGCACATATTGTAGAAATGTGGAATTTTTAAAAACCTTAGCACTGGATATAAATCCAGGGTTGTTGCAGAATTGTCCAATATCAACATTCTTAGAAGAAATAGGGTTGGTTGCCTATGGGCAGTTTGGTCACATTATTAGCCTGGATATACAGTTGACAAACCAACCATATCTCCTACAAATTACATTCATACTGTATGCAACTGTTGCATGGGGAACATACATTTCTGGGAGAAACATGTTGCCACATGGATAATAATTGATAATTTCATCTTGCATACTGTGTGTAAAACATTCTCTGCTAACATTGTTCAGATGGTTATTACTGCAATATGTCTGTGGCAACTAAACTATGGTTGTTATAGGAAAGCAAAATATCTTTGTTACATTTTTGGAATGATTGTTGTTGTAGTTATACATAAAAATGTTAAAGCAGAATACTGATATTGGACAAGACACAAACTCAGGCTGCTCGTGTCAGAAGCAAATGCCAATTTAGGCATTCACCACCCGGACATCCACATCCTTTCCTTTTCACTGCATAAATGTCACTGCTTCTTACGTTGGCACCAACTGTTGCCACTGCCTATAAATCATTAATGCTGAGTAGTTGAATAATTGGGAGGTGACATGGTTGGACAAACCAGAAACCAGCACTAAGCTGTCTCTTATTCAAGACTCTTTCCACTTTGTGTCTTTCCTGCTTTCCCCCCTCTTTCCCTATCTGAACCTTTAATTTACCATCCTACAACTCTCTTTCTCTCTATCATGGGCTCTCACTGTCTTCCCAGAATACCAAGCTTATTCCTTCCTCTCTGTTTTCCTTCGCCTGTCCACTCCCTGCAGTCCCCATTACTCAGGGCAGCAGTAAACGTCTGCGGATAAACCTTGGAGCTAAAAAACAAAGGCTTAGGTGTGTAAAAACTAAATAACTAAATAAATTTTTTCTTAATCGCGATTAATTGCTGAATTTCAATAGTTAATCGCGATTATTCGCATGTTTTATTACATGATTAAAATTCTATTATTATTATCATATTATTATTATTATTATTTTATCTCTTAACTGTTTTAAGTCTGTATTAACAATGATAACAATTCTTCCCAGTGTATCTTGATTGGAAATCAAATTAATGCAAAGAAAGTCAGTTTAAGAACTTGACTTTTAGATTTATTTGATTATTTCAAATCAAAAGATGTGCAACGAGACTGAGTTAAAACAATCAATGTCTTCAGAAAGATAGTCTTCCTTAAGCTTGCTTTCAAAAATTCTACAGCAAAAGTGCATGCACAGAATGTACACACATTATTAAAAAGTGCATAACAAACAAAATACTCAAAAACACAAAATACTGCTACATTATTTTTTTGTTCAGTTGAAACCAATGAGACAGCACTTGCTCTAAGTAGGAGTTTCAGTTTGACTGCTTTCTCCGTTTCATACAGGCTATGTATATAACTGTCCCCCGTGACGACAATTCATATGACTATATGCTTTGCCTCCGTCTGCTAGCATCAACCTGATTAGCTGTACTAGCTGCATGCTTAGCTCGTTGATGGTAACATTAGCTTAAGCTCGAAATGCTTCGTTGATATTTTAATTCCATTCCACACAAGGTTCATACTGCTTTTGACTTGTCAACGGAGCCATCTGGGAGTTTCTTAAAGTAAAACGCACCATTCAGGACTGTGTTGTTGTTCATCTCCATGGCTGCAGAAGGAGGTAGGAAGTGTCTGTGGTAGTATGACAACAAATAAAGGTGCATCAAAGGGTCAAAATAGTAGCAGTAACAGCTCCAGTGACGGTGTAAAATAAGAATATTTGACACATGCGATGAACGCAGTTAACACAATTAAAATGTGTTATGATCGGTCCTTAATCTCATCGCAATTAATGCGTTAATGCTGACAGCCCTAGTAAAAACACGTACATGTGTCCACAAACTGTGAAAAAATGCACGTGAATACACAGGCATAAACGCACTCTTGCTTTGGACTGACTCTTAAAAGCTAACGTCTTGTCCCGCTCGCAATCATCATGTTCGATAATACTAAGAGGCTCTTGGAGTGTTTGTGAGTGTGTGCGTGTGTGTGTGTGTGTGTGTGTGTGTGTTTTGAGAGAAAGATAGATATAGAGACAGTGTAAGCACAGGCATACACATGTTTTTGTCCATCCATGTGTCCACCATCTGTATGTGTGTGTGTGTGCGCGCGCACTTGTGTGTATAATGAAGATAGGGAGCTTCATTAATACTGGTCATTAACAGCCCCTAAGGGCTGAGCCAGCAAGAACACACCACTGGGCTAAATGAGACACCAAATGGAAACTCTCTCTCTTTTTTTATTGTAATGTCTCTATCCCACTTACTCCCATTCTGCCCATTTATCTCTGTCCTCCTCACTGCACTTTTTCCATTTCTTGAGCTGTTTTTTTCTCATACAGAATGAAATTAACAGAGAAAGGGTAAAAAGGAGGGAAGGGGTGAGAGAAGAAGGGGAAAGATTATATTTATGAATCAACCGTTGGTTATTGCATGTAGAAAGAAGTGGATAAAAACATTTCAGTGCAGATTTGAACATTTTACAAGGAAGAAAGTACTTAAGATTTTAGGTTTTATCAGTATTTGATAAACCAGATAAAACTGTCAAAAGAGAAAGGTTTATCTTGTTTTTTGTTGTTCTTCGATTTTAGGCAGTAAATGTCAACAAGGAAAAACATCCCTAAACAACAAGTTCTCCAAATTAAACAACAAAATATGTTGTTTGTCCACTTTAGTTATTTTAGTTATGTCTTGTCCATTTCATCTTCATCTTATTATTGAAAGGTAAAGGGGCTTTTGAGGAATACATTACAATGATTCTGTTTGGTACTCAATACAAAAGCAAAACAAAAAAAAGTGTTTAATTCTTCACGTCTTGATACAAACTGGCCCTGTCTTATATCACTCTATTGGCTGCTGCAATGGCCCACTTTCCATATGGTGGAGGAATAGCATAAGGCTGAGGCATTGGTCTAGTCTTTGGAGGCCGGAAGGAGGAAGAGAAAGAGGAGGAGGTGGAGGCCTGAGATGACAGGATGGAGGGAAGACTATGGTCCCCATGAGGGCAAAAGACTGACAAGAGAGGGGGATAAACAAAAGAAGATGATAGTGGAGCCCGACTTGGGGAGTAGTGTAATCTGAAAGCAAGAGACCAGTGCCGGGAAGGGCCAGCTGATGAAATCTGACAGAAAGAAGGAGGAGGAAGGAAAAAACAGGGAGAAAATTTGAGGAAGACCATTATGAGTTGGTGATGGATCATTAAAAATTTATGTTTGGGTGTTTTTCATTTCCTCTTTCTGATGTAGATTTGTATGCCTTCTCTAAGGAAAGAGTTTGTGCATTTCCTCATCTTGCTTGCTTTCTCCCCCCTTGATGCCTACACACACACACACACACACAGTAAAAATGATGGTGAAGGTTATGGGTTTTTTCAGACCCCATGGCAATGCTGAGAGGGATAATTCTTCTCTAAAGATTGCTTTAGACTACAAGACTGTTCAAAACAAATCTTGTCATTGCTGCTCAGTCTTAAAGACATCAGGAGATCGTCATACACACTAGGTGAGCGTACATAACCTGATTCACTAGCATTGTTAAACGTGGAAATCCTGCATGAACGTTAACAACAACAGAATCAGAAAGGAGAGGAAGTCAAGAATGTTAGCGTAAGGTTCCTCTAAGGATCCATTGGCATAAAATAATCAAAATAAAATGACAACAATGCTTTGTCTTTCAACCCATTCTCATTGCCAGATTGTCATATGCTGAAGTTTTGTCACGCCCCTTTGCTTCCCATACAAGTGCACAAGGTACCCTTGAGTGTCTGTATGAGACACCTTCAGAAATTATTTGGTTAGGTGGTAGGAAGTCACTTGAAGAAAGTGACCTAAATAGCCATGTGATGAAACGTAATCTAAATATTTGGTTAGGTCTAGACAATGGTTAGGTAGCAGGGAGTCACATGATTTAAGTGACGTTAGTATTCTCGTATGACAAACTAGACATTAGTCACATCAACACAACTTCAATCTTTCCTTAAGTCAACGTTGACTTTTAGTTTCACACGGGACACAAACCTACCACCTACCTCCTCCACAGGCAGACTTTTATGCTTTTTTTTTTTTTTTTGCTTTTTATCGTTTTTTGCAACTCATTAGGGCTGCAACTAATGACTATTTTCGTAGTCGACTAATCTGTTTATTATTTATTCGATTAATCAACTAGTCGCGATTATTTTTGTCACAACCTAACCCTAATCAAACCATTTCATTAAATATCTTTCAAGTGAATTACTGATCTCCAACACATAACCTAACTAGCTAACGTTACCATTAAGTGAACAAGGTTTACTATTCAGAGTGAACACCAGCATCAACGCCAGAGGGAGACCAGGGAAGAAGTCAAGACAGCGTAGGCTACTCCTATAATTCATTGATTTACTTTAAAACTTTTTATCAAAGATTGCAAATTAAAAGCAAGTACTATAACCACAACTGTGTACTAACAATGTAATGTCTATTTTTCAAAAGTGGTTTTCGGCAGTAACTCAGTGGAGATTGTTGCTGTAGGCAACATCACGAGCCAGATGTTCCTTGATGTACTTTAAACCGTTTCTCATTAATAATAACTTTTTTAAAGCTGGGTCTCCGACATTGGCAGCGTTGTGTTGGACAGATTTGTGCTGCGGTGTTCATGAGGGGGAGCGAGACGAGCGAGAGGATGTGCTGCGTGAATGCGCCACGGTGCTGATCTGCAATCAAATAACATTTTAAATAGGCCTAGTAAAATTTATAAAAACCTAAATCAGTATGTGGCGGTCAGCGTTGATATTGTTATAACTGAACGTATAGGACAGACTGCTTTTCCTCTGTCTCCGCTGCTCTGTTGTTGCTGCTGCAGTGGTCTGAGTAACTTGGTCCTGTGGGGCCGACCGGCCGGCCGGCCGGCTGGCACCGCTAACCTCGCGGGCGCTTGTGGCGCTTCTCAACCCCGAAAATGTTTGAGCACATTTTCGATTCGCTGTCAACTTTGGTTTGTATATCCAAATTCTATACAGTTGATTTCTCACCTCAAAACAAAAGCCGTTCTGCTGTTCGCATCTTTCTCCTTTACATTCCACTTCTTGCACGAATGCTTCTTCGTGAGTAGTTTTACAGTCAAGCAGTCATGGCAGACAGTGGAAGCGACGCTGCCTCCAGCACTTCCTGCAGTGCATTGCAGTTAGAAATAAACAACCAGAAATGTTCCTAATATGAAGATTGCTATCTCTCCCTTAAACGACATCTATGTAACGATGCGCCGACAATGAAATTTCACTAGGACTGGGGTGATTCGTCGACGTAATTGATTACGTAAACGCAGCGTCGCTGCATCCCTTGTGGGATTCTCCCGGACAAACTCCAGCTACAAGACGCCGCCTTCGACTGTCTAAAGTTTGGAGTATTTCAACAACGTGCTGCTCTGTGAGCTCTCTGAAGTGGAAACAGCTTCACTGCAGCACAACTGCTGTCCACGAATACGTGAAGCAGCATGAACACGTGAAACGAAAGTATCCCGCAGCACTTTGACTAGATGGCAGCACCGCAAATCGTGTTTACTTTCTGTCGCCACACAAGCACGGCACATTATCAGCATGAGGACATGTAGTCCGTTAAAATGTTTATTGCCTTCATATTGAAAGTAATTTCTGTCCTGCTGCTGTCAATGGTAACGTTACACCGCGTGTCATTTAATGTTCGGCCGTTTCATATTTTCTGTTTATTGAACGGCCACGTATGAGCGAGAAAACAGCTGAAACTAACAGTACAGATGATCTGTGACTGTACAGTCTGTGAGTCCTTTCAGGTGTTCACTGATGCAGAAATACATTTTATTATCATACTGCATTACTTAATATTGAAATGAATCCATGTCAGAAACATTTAAAGTTTTAAGTAAAGTAGCCTAATGTCTGTTATTGTTATTATCACAACACAGCAGTGAAGTGGAAATTTGATTCATTTTAAGATTTGCAACTATTGTCATTATTCTAATGTGCTTCATCAGGATAATTGAATAAAATATAGATTTATTGATTAGACATGTTTTTGATATTTATTTTGGATAAATTGGCATGTTAATTGAGTAATAGGCAACTTTTCTTTCTTTAGAATAAACAAAATTAGTCGTTAGATTAATCGACTTGAAAAATAATCGATATGTACAGCCCTACATTTCACGTTGACGAATTTTTATAGTTGACTTTGTCATTTACCTCGACTAATCGTTGCAGCCCTACAACTCATAAATTTACATTTACATTTACATTTACTTATTTGGCAGACGCTTTTATCCAAAGCAACTTACATTTGAGGAATAACATACAAGCATCAACAGAGCATCAACTACAGATCTACAACTGACAATACATACTAGTAAGAGCAGCAATAAATACTAGTAAGAGCTCACAGTACATATCACATCAATGGGGTAAATACCTAGGGAAGGAAGTAAGAGTTAGCAAAAAGTGCAATCAATACAAGATCATTGTATCATTGTGCCCCACGATTCTTGTCCTGTGTTTAAGAGTACAACAGGAGTACAAGTACTCTGTTAAATGCTTTGGATCGCCCTCTGGATTAACAAGACAAAAGCTTGGTTTCAGTGGGTGGGTATACTACAGACACTAAAGGGTACCTTGTGTGTTTGTATGAGATGCCAATATGTGTGACAAAACATCTCTTTACAGGGCTCTTGGTGATTCCACCATGGTGGCATATAAATACTCACTTCATATATTTATTCCAAATACATGCTGTTGTTGCTACTAAAGCAATGCCACCGAATGTATCCATCATTTTTAAAGGCAAAAATATTTCCAAGACAAATCTTGACTAATTTTTCTTTGTCTGAAAGCCTTAACAGTAGATATTAAACTAAAAATGTTGTCTTTGCTGTTTTTATTTTATCCATTCTATTTTACTTCAATTTGGCGGTTTACAAGGTAACATTTTCTGCATGGAATAGCAGGTTTAATAAACTGCACAAAAGTCAAGTCACGTGACCTAGCCTTTATGGTACATGGATGTTTCCATTAAATGATGCTGCATTTATGAATGTTTGGGCCTGCAAAATCCAATATGTACCATATTGCAGTTTGTATATAAATGTCAGTTGTAATACTGTGGGTTGCGAGCTGTATGGATTTCAGTATATAGTACTCATGTTATTATTGCTTGTATGGGTGTGATTATTTGATAGTTGGAAGATGTGGAAGGTTATGGTGTTTTAATTACTTTTTCTTCAGTTTTTGTTGTGGAATACAGAACTTCATTAAATAGCATAACTTTAAAAGTCAAAGTTTCTTCAACTCTCCATCTGCCACATAGTCTGCAGGCCAGAAAGTCAGCCTGCCAGAGAGTGAGCTTGTCCAGCACCAAGAGATAATCACACACACTCACTTTCACACATAGGTCTGCACATACATCCACCAATAATCCAGTGTTTGTTATGTTGTAGGTGATAGGCTACGCCTGGTGAGCCCAGAGACTCGCAGTCCATATTAGATCTGGTTGGCTGATCTTCCTCACCAATTTACTGGACAGCTCTCTTGCTCCTTTACTCCCACTCAACCCCCTATTTCCTGCCTTTATCTTTGTCTATCTTTATAAACCTTTATCCCCTTCTTCCTCTGTCCACATATCTTTTCACCATGCCTGTTTCCAGTCTCTCATCCTTTCCTGGCAAGCAGACAGCAACATGCAGGAGCTTGACACCCTCAGCACCACCAATCGGGGGGAAAAGTATGATTTCTTTTATACTGTGGAATTTATTTTAAATGTAATATGATGCTGTTTGCAATGTTTTGAAACAACATTACAAACGCATGTATTGTATGTCTGCACTGATCATACTTTGTGCATGATTTACTCTGAGATAAGTTGAATGATTGCATTATATTCTGAAAGGCTTTTGTCCACCACATTCATTTCAAGCTAATTTGAAGACAGGTGATTACATTTATGAGTGAACTTTGTCTCCAGGTTCATAAACTGCCGATGACTGATGATGGTAAATGCTCAGTAATCCCAACAGACCATCAGTGACTTGGCCATTTGTTAATATTACGAGTCCATGCATTAGATGATGATGAGTAATGCGTTAGTCATGCACTAATTAAATACGCGGTGTGTACTCTCATTGCAGAATGTAAACAGTCATTGTCTTAATGAGCTGCAAGTGATAACTTGAGATATGAAAATTCTCCTATGTCCCATTATCTCATAATTTACCTACAGTGGGGGAAAAAATGTTTTGATCCCCTGCTGATTTTGCATGTTTGCCTACTGACAAAGAAATGATCAGTCTATAATTTTAGTGGTAGGTTTATTTGTGAGAGACAGAATAACTCCAAAAAATCCAGATAAATGCCTGTCAAAAATTTGATAAATTGATTTGCATTTTAATAAGTGAAATAAGTATTTGACCCCCCCTCAATCAGAAAGATTTCTTTCTCCCAGGTATCTTTTATATAGGCAACGAGCTGATATGAGGAGCACACTCTTAAAGGGAGTGCTCCTAATCACGTTTGTTACCTCTAAAAAGATCCATGCAAGATCTCACCTCGTGAGTTGCAATAATCATGAGAACAGTGAGGAATCAGTCCAGAACTACACGGGAGGACTGAAATCCTATAGCGCCCACCAGGTCCCCCTGCTCAAGAAAGCTCATGTACAGGCCCGTCTGAAGTTTGGCGATGAATATCTGAATGATTCAGAGGAGAACTGGGTGAAGGTGTTGTGGTCAGATGACACCAAAATCGAGCTCTTTGGCATCAACTCAACTCGGCGTGTTTGGGACAACTTCACCGCATCAAAGGGACGATGGCCGGAGCCGTGTACTGTCAAATCTTGGGGGAGATCCTCCTTCGCTCAGCCAGGGCATTGAAAATGGGTCGTGGACGGGTATGCCAGCAGGACAATGAACCAAAACACAAGGCCAAGGCAACAAAGGAATGGCTCAAGAAGAAGCACATTAAGGTCCTGGAGTGGCCTAACCAGTCCCCAGACCTTAATCCCATAGAAAATCTGTGGAGGGAGCTGAAGGTTCGAGTTGCCAGACGTCTTCCTCAAAACCTTAATGACTTAAGAGAAGATCTGTAAAGAGGAGTGGGACAACATCCCTCCTGAGATGTTTGCAAACCTGGTGGCCAACTACAAGAAACATCTGACCTCTGTGATTGCCAACAATGGTACTAAGTCATGTTTTGCAGAGAGGTCAAATACTTATTTCTCATTAAAATGCAAATCAATTTATGACATTTTTGACATGTGTTTTTTTTGGATATTCTGTCTCTCACTGTTCAAATAAACCTACCATTAAAATGATAGACTGATCATTTCTTTGTCAGTGGGCAAACATACAAAATCAGCAGGGGATCAAAAAAAATTTCCCCCACTGTATATGTGTAATTATGTAGTTCATTTAACAGATTAACAGATTTTCAGAATACTGAAAGATGTTAATGTGTGCAGGATCTTGAAACATACCATACAGATATAGGAATGTGTGTCTTTAAAAGTGTGAATAATTAATTAATAAAAAAATAAGTTTAGTTCTGGAGTGCAGTCTGTTTGTGTCAAAACTTATTTCAGATCTTGACCCTGATGGAAAAGCTAAGAATAAGCGCTATAACATTACACTTTTCCTTTACTCATTTCTGCATGTCTATGCTAATTGTTTCTTGGGGATTACTTTATCTGGAGTAACAACTCAATTCTGGGAGAATCTGTGAAGTAAATATGATTAGGTTTCATCTTATCTTCCACAGAGAAAAGAATAGACATCCCATCAATACATGGATGCTGTGAAAACAAAGATTCCATATTCCAATAGGGAGCTCTATCTGGTTGTGAAGCCAGGATCAGATTACACAATGTTTTTTTTGTCTTTCAAGACGGTCACTGCGTCAGATTAGAGATATAAATTCTTGCTGAGCATTGGCAGAGAGACATGGCAGACTACTTGTTGGACACCGACCAATAATATCTTCCCATCTTGACTTTCATGATATACATAGGTGATCAAGAAGGAGGTCCCACCTCATAGCACTAACAATATATTAATACATACATTCTATTAATGTCCAGTCTTGTTTGCAAAATGTATCTCACATTCCTAGTCAGTTTCTACAATTTCCTTTATTCTGCACTGCTAGTATTTTACCCTGGCAGTCCCACACTTACATACATAAATCTCTGTATCTTTCACCTGAAGGTCAGAGCTCAAATTCGACACCAGTGGGTCTCCACACAACAAAATAACAAAATGCATGTTTCATGAATCTGTCTCTCAAGACAACATGCTACACTAATCTTAAACTGTGGGTCAGGGGCTTAAAATGTTCAGAACAATATCCTCTGACCTTTTCACCAGTTACATGTCGTACTCGCTTTTATTTAAAGTACCAGATCATACTACAAATCCGTAAATATTTAATATGGGTGCAATCAGTGTGTTATGATGACCATTTGTCTATATGTATGCACTACTGATGATAATTTCTTTCAAGCATTTTGTCTTGTATTTTGTCTTTGTCTCCATTTATCTGGAAGATAAAGATGGATTTTTATTATTTACATGTTAACCCCCCTTATTATCTTATTTTCAAGAGGGTCCTGACATGGCCTTCACTGTGGTCATGGCAGAAAGTATAGTTTCTAAACTTAGGGGATGTCCTAACAAGAAAGTCTTAAATCTGGCATATAATCAAACAATATGATGGTGTTTTTGTATTCATTGTATTACATTCATTTTCTTGTCATGTGTTGTCCTGGTTGTCCTGAGCTGATGGTTGGTCACTGGCATTCCTGCTTGCTTTAAGTTTATTAATAAATAATTATATATTTGACCTGTTTCCACTATTATAATTAATCATTTATCCACAAAAAGCCATAGTTTTGTATGATTTTTATATTAAATTTGCTGCTTCATCTGATGATGTTTCATGTGATTGGCCAGTCATTTAATGTGAAGATGCTCTTATTTGGATAAATCTAGTGCTACCACATTCAGTTGACAACCATCTGTTTGATATCAGTCATCTTGGATCATCACTGTTGGGTTTAGCGGAGCCAGATAACTCAAACACAGCCTGCCTTAGACAGCCTGTCAGGCCTCTGGCTGTAACAGCTCCCCACTATCAGTGTGCAATGCCACAATATGCACAATAATTTCTCAAACACAGACACGGCACAAATATTTTATTCACACTTACAGCTTTGTCTTCCCCTTCTGCCACTTGTTTTCTACATGTTTTCCCCCTCAACCTAGCTCAACAGATTGAGTAGTTAAAATATGTGCTCACCAGATGTTAAACTGGTGGCTAATTGTGCTAAACAATAAATGTTCAAAGCTGTTGTCCTGTTGCCCCGTTAAGATCAAATTTATTCTCCATGCACAGTGTGGTTAAATGTCATCTTTCATTAACGATCATTACTATACATTTAAATATGTAAATATGTGCACACATGGATGTGTCTTTGTGGATGTATAAACACGTGCTCACTCCATTAACTGGTGTCTCTCTATGTCTCTGTCACAAACATGCCAAAGCCTCCAGCTCGTTTTAATGATTCTGCTAAGGTGATAAGTGGGATTTGTCATTTTACAGATGCAACATTCTAGCCTAAAGGACCGCAGGAGTGCCTGCACAAGGTCTCACACACACCACCCAAACACACACATAACACGCATCTCCATCATCCCCAGCCTCCACGCATAGCGCCGAAAGGGAGTCTTGCCGGGTGTCTTGTCTGCCCATGTACAAGCACTCTCTCTCTCTCTCTCTTTCTATCTCTGGGGCGACCGTGACAAGAAAAAGTATGCTGCTTGTTAGATGGATGGCAGTGACCCTGAAGGAGGAGGAGGTATCTTGAGGAAAGAAAGAGTGAGACACTCCAAGAGCCAGCAAGAGAGAAATGAGAAGTGGAGAAGGGACATAAAACAGAAAATACAGAACTGACATGACAGATATAGTGGACCAAGTTTGCCATTTTCAAATCACAGTGGGGAGAGTGAGGAAGTCACACACTGGCATCCAGCATCCTAAATGTATGATTGTCAAGGAGCCTTTTAACATCTCAGATCAGAACCACCTCTTTCTGTCCTTTAGCAGGTCATTGCCCACCAATGAAAAAGTGGCTAACTTCAGCAACATCCAGAGATGGGGACTCGAGTCCGACTGAAGTCACACACAGAGTGACCTCAGACTCGACTTCAGACTCGTCCTCAAAAGACTTCAGACTAGACTCAGACTCGAGGTGCGGGACTCGTGAGCAATGTTTATTTTTAGGAAACGTCTGATGACCTTGCTGTTATTCCCTCTCTCCGTTACCTATTACCTGCCTACGTAACACATACAAAGAAGCACTAACTGCAAATAGGTTAGTAACCTGTGGTGAGTAAACATGTTTAGCTCAGCATTGGCCATCTAACGTTAGCTTGCTTCTTGCTTCAGCTACGACCTACGAGAGGTTCACTCCGACTGTCGTTCATTAAGAAATGATGAATGAGCGTTTGTTTACTTGCAAAACTTGTGGTGGTTGATTAACGTAATCCTTTACGTCCCGCTGGCTGCCATCACGTTAATTATTACCATTGGCTACAAACAGGTTACAGGTTTATTGTTAGTCAAGTAACGTTACAGTTTTATTTAGTTATAACGTTATACTGGGTTTGAGAGTCTGGGGGATGTGTTGACTTACAGTTGTTTATAAGCTGTCATTAGTTGTAGACGCATTGTACATGGTTGTGCTCTGTAAGAGAAAAAACAGGTTACAGTTATAGAATTCCTTATAGCTATGCAGTTTTATAAGCAGCCTGGATTGAACACAGCAGGTGATACAACATTCATTATAACCACGAGAAACTTGAGACTTGACTTGGACTCTTGCTCAAAGACTTGAGACTTGAGACCTTTCTGGTTTATATATCCCTACCTCTGCTGAATAATTTTCATCCGCGGTCGACACAAAATTGTATCCCCCCCTCAGAGTGATCTACTTCAATAGTGATGCAACTTATCACAAAACACACAGTTCGGATCGATCCGTAGTTTTGTTATGGTTAAATTCATTTTAAAATGCGCTACTTTGGCTCCAATCCAGCTGCCTCTCTCTGTCTGTAGGTAATCACCAGGCTGGACTCGCTTAATGTCCCCGCCCACGGTCTGATGGGTCACAAGTCGAGAAAAATAGCCTATCAACACTCACGAGACATTTGCTTGAAGCTACAATAAACATCACAATCTGATGATCGGTTTCTATGATGACAAGCAGCCAGTGTCCCTGTTACACCTTTGAACATGCCCGAACACACAGCTACGGGGTTTCACTTAATAACACTGAAAGTGACAGCTTTTAAATCAGTCTCTCTCCCCTTACCCAGTCACTGTACCTGAGTATATATCTGTCTTTTCTGCATTTTCACTGCAGCTCGCGATGTAACGCTCCGTATTTATTAGGCATACTTAAATGATAAACAGGGGGAGAAAACTTTTTTAAATTTCGCAATATTTATATTATATTTATATTTCGGGTCGGGGGGGTTCATGAGGAAAAAAAACACCCCCCCTCCTCTGTTTTTTACACAAATCGCACCCTGCAAATACATATATATTTTACTACTCTACGGGCCTCTGCAAATGCTGGGGATAAATAAAGTGTTATAAATAAAGTCCTCAAATTTCCTCAAAAAACTTCAGTACATCCAAAACTCAGCTGCCCGTCTACTCACTCCAAACCCGCCGCTGGCTTCCTGTCCACTGAATCCACTTTGAAATCCTCCACATCATCTACAAAGCTCAAAATAACCATGCTCCCTTCAACCTCATTGCCCTCCTACCACCCACAACATCAGATCCTAAGACGCTGAACGACCCACACACCACTGACATCCAAAAACTATGCCAGAAAAGACTCTCCATTCACAAACTAAAAGCACTTTCTGTTGCACCCGTCCTTCACTTACTGCTTTGCAAAAGCATAATTCAATCCATGATACTCCATAATACGATTTTCTCCGTCTCCAACAACAACACGCTGTCCCGTATTACAAACAATGACTTCTCTTTAAACCCATTTTTCACCCTACTCCCATCTGGTTGCAGATATGGGACACTTAAGCTGATGATACACGGGGCAACTTTTTGAACAATGTTGCTGGGCAATCTTGCTAGTGGCAAGTCTGATTATGTTTTGAACGGATAGCAGCGGTGTGGGGCGGGTGGTGGAGTGGTGGGGGAAGAGGATTACAGTAGTAATCTTTATTCATTACCATCGACGGCAACATTGCCCTGCACGATTGCTCTAAAAGTTGCTCTGTGTATCATCAGCTTAAGTGTCCCATATCTGCAACCACATGGGAGTAGGGTGAAAAATGGGTTTAAAGAGAAGTCCAGGGTCAAGTGCTGTGATGGGTGCCATGCGAGTGATGACTCTGTTATTGAGATTTGACATGTTGGGGGTTGGCAGACCAGTGATTTTGAAAGCATTGTCTGCCATAGCGGTTCTATATGGACTGATCCTAATTCTGGGCCCTTTTCGCTCTGCAAATCAGTCAATTTTCCTCTTTCCTGCACTTAGATATGCAGTGTGCTAGGCTTGTCTATGTTGAAAAGAAAAACCCGCTTTGACGATGGTTAAGTTACTGGGGGACCTGAAAAACCAACACTTGATACCCATACCAGCGCTTTGCGAACATTATAGCAAACTTAAGATGTCACTATTACAGCTCAATGCCAACAATTGCGTCAACACAATGGGGAAAAAATCTTATTTTTTAATATGATTGTGCTGTCTTTAAAGTTAATAGTTGAATAAGTTAAAAAACTGAGCTTTAAAAGTTAAATTACAGGGGTTCATGTTGGGTGCTGCCCTCTACTGGTCAGAGTCAATAGGCCAGAGTTAATAAATCATCATGTTGATGAATGTATTTCTGATACACTTCTGCCTTGGAGACTATGTGCCTGTAAGTAATGTGTAAATCATTTTCAATTACTTGCATTTGTAAGGACTATCATGTTAGAAACGTTTTTTTTGTTTTGGTAAAACATGTGCTCTGTTAGCTAGCAGCACAGCAGTAGCTAGCTCTGCTCTTTTGTGTTGTGTCGTTCAAAGAAAGTTTCGTTCATAAGACCTAATCGTGTGTATGACTCGGGAGGAACGGGTTGTCTCAGTGAGTGATTCGTTCATTTTCATGTGTGAAGGACTCTTACGTTCACTCGTCACACGGCAGCTGCATGGGCTCCATCAGCACAGGAAACAGAACTGATTAGTTCACGACTCTCAACTGTAGGTCTGTTTGAGTCGTTCATTTGTCACGTGACAGCTCGGCTACAAGGCTGTGGTAAGCAGGTAGCACAGGAAACAGAATTGATTAGTTCACGACTCTCAACTGTGGGTTTCTAGGTCTGAGTCGTTCATTTGTCACGTGACAGCTCCTACTGCGGTGAACGACTTGTTCAGCGCTCACATGGGTCCACCTCAGTCTTTCATTCACTCGGCAGGTTGAGTGACTGCCAGCGCCGGAGAATGAGAGGCAGGTCGGCTGTCAGGTAACAGTCACCGGACGGACTTATATAGCTATTTTGT
>NC_060153.1:505307-505931 GCF_021292245.1 Micropterus dolomieu | reverse complement strand
AGGGGGTCAAATACTTGTTTTTCCTCATCAGATGGTTATCAATTTTTATAAATTCATATGATGTGATTTTCTGGAATTTTCTTTGGGATTCTGTCTTTCACTGTTAGACTGTACATATGATTAAAATTATAGATTGTTGCATTCTTTGTAAGTGGGCAAACCTGCAAAATCAGCAAGGGGTCAAATACTTATTTCCCCCACTGTATACCCATTGAATAGAGTTACAATACGTAACTATCATTCTTTTTTGTATAGGCTTCACTCTCTAAGGCTATCGCTAGGGGGATAGAGGCAAAGCAGGATTAGTCTGCACTTCAATGGTACGGTAAATCCAAGCACAGACACACCTGCGCACCACACATGACATAGTAGAATATCACATACCGTACAACTTTGATTATTAGCCTGGGCTCTTTTTTTGCTAAAATCACTGAATTGACGCTGCCTTTATTTGGGACAGGTGTCCATATGGGACAGGCCTTTAATTCATAACAAAAATTATCCAATAATATCAAATACATGTCATTCATTTGATCTAGATCTGACAGATGGCTTATGCGCATTTATTTTGAAGGCAGCTATGTAACAAAAATAACAACGGGGTGCAGGATGTGAGAAGGGTGG
>NC_060153.1:503297-505287 GCF_021292245.1 Micropterus dolomieu | reverse complement strand
ATGATGTGATTTTCTGGAATTTTCTTTGGGATTCTGTCTTTCACTGTTAGACTGTACATATGATTAAAATTATAGATTGTTGCATTCTTTGTAAGTGGGCAAACCTGCAAAATCAGCAAGGGGTCAAATACTTATTTCCCCCACTGTATATGCAATATATGATTTTGCACGAATCAAAGTTCTGTATACTTATACTGTATACGTTTTCCTCATTTACTCATATGCAGTACAGCAAATGCATTGACATGTATGAAGACACTCAACCAGGAAGTGGGACAGAAGCACCAAAAAAGGCTGCATTAACTGAAGCTTCAAACACCCAGCCGGTGTATTCAAATCTAGGTCTGCTGAAACAAAACCTCATCAAAGCGATTCTTTTATTACCCTGTGTCAAATGCAACCCCCACAGCATATGCCTTCCTACACAACAGCCCCAAGTCAACAACGGTCCTGCCCTAAATTTTGAACAACCTCACCCAAAATATCATCAGATGAGGTGCTCATCTACAACAATATACAGCCACGTCAAAATTCTACAGCTTTATTGAAGAGGTGCGTGTGGTAGTCAAATGAGCTGAAGAAAACTCCAACCAGTGTTAAAAGAATCTTCTATCAGCGGGGACTTTGAAAAAGGTTGTAAAAAGTGTATGTCCTTAGGCTGGCAGACTGTGGTAATTACTCTTTTGCTAATAGTGAATTCTCCTGATCCTTTCCCACAAACCAGTGAACAGGAGATGTAGCTTGAAAACTCACCTCTCTCTCATAATGTCTCATAATGAGGTCCCTGCATTTTACAGAGAAAATCAAGGGGGAAGAGGACAAATAGGAGCTCAGAAAATGTTTGATAAATTTGATAAATTGCCACTACGCGTCACCGCGATGATGAGAAGTCTTAAATATGCCTTTAAGAAAAAAAAAAACTTTTCTCCGGGGCATCACAGCAACTACTGCTATGACATTAAATATTTAAAATGTGTCACCAGATTTGCATTAGGTACTGGGACTGGCAATACTAAAGGGGTTTTCAGACTAACTTCCTGAAACACAACTTCCCTTATGCAAATGAGGTTATGAAAAGATCTGAGATGCGCGGAGGCAGCGGGGGCAGGATTTGAGTATGCATGTCTCTGTGCACAAGGGAATTTGTGAAATCAAGAGAGAAGGAATGTAAGAGAAAATCAAATGTAAGAACAAGAAGAGGAGAGGAGAAAATGTGTGTGTCAGAGAATGTGTGTGTGTGTGTGAGGAAAGAGAGAGAGAGAAAATGAAGTCCTCAGAGATTAGATCCGAAATAGACTGAGTATAACGGAGTTCCTCTTGCACAGGGAGAAGAAACAAGCCCCTGTTAGACAGACACACAGACATAGCTGACTTTATTTACAGAGATCTGACACAAGCCACAATAATTAGAGAGCTCTTTCCCTCTAACCTGCAGGAGGGTCCTCAGCTCTCCAACTCTAACTGCTCTGAGTGCGAAAGAGAGGAAAGGATGATAAATATCTAGGGATGAGTGGTTCCTTTTGATGAGGCGTTTCAAGACATGAAAACTGAGCTGACGAGATTCTTGACTTGCGAGTAGAGCACAAGTCAGCATAAATAGGCTGCCACGGGCTAATAATTAAAACTTTGGGAGCTTATTTTAACTTAAATGAGGTTTCCTCACGAATACTGCTTACTTCTAAAACTATCCCAGATGCATTAATTTACTCTGTTATGCAATATTAGTTATATGTGAGTATTTCCCAAACTGCCATGGCTGGTGTAGAGTCTATAGCCAACTTATCACCCTATTTCATGCATTTAGATAATGTTTCCAATGCAATATACCCATCGAGGGTGCATTTCCCTGGTGCAAGGTTTGTAGGTGTGAATCTATACTGTATACATAAAGAACGGCCCTGTGCTTGACCTCTTCTTGCACACAATGCTGCACAACTCAAGACTGGGAGAAGGTGTGGGTGTGTGTGTGTGTGTGTGTGTGTGTGTGTGT
>NC_060153.1:388391-503197 GCF_021292245.1 Micropterus dolomieu | reverse complement strand
GTTTGGTGGGTGGTATGAGTCATCTTCACTTCTCACCAGTGTCTCCAGGGTTATAGATGGGTTTGTCTGTCTGGATGAAGATGTATCCAGAGTGAAAGGACACCATGAGTACCCTCTCCTCATAGTGGAAGCCCTCAAAGTTCACCTTCAGATGCACAAACTTGTTCTTCTTCTCTTCACGATTCAACTGATTCGAGGGAAGCTGGGATGAAATGAGATTGAGATACAGGATGAATAAGGAAAGGCCTCTGTCAGTACCAGTCCTGATAAAGATGCCTGATCTCTAACCTGCTGCTCTTAATTGGTCAGTCTTTCTGTTGTTTATGTCATGTGACAGCAATCAATGTGTTTGGATGAACTTAAGTAAACAGATTACTTTCTGCAGTAACCTGATTTCATTTTTAACCTGATTGGTGTCATGTGAAGAGGCACAAACTTTACGTAATCAGGTAGGGGATTAGAGAAACCCAATTTCTCTTGTGGACGGTTGGGAATGGTGTGCTCTTTCACTACAAAGCTCGGTTTCTCATTGCGCAGGTCAGTAAGCTCATGGTTACTGACCTGTGGCAGTGACACAACGTTTTGGTGCAAACACTCGAATGTCGTGCCAATACATATATTTTTGACATTTTAGCATGAATAACACAGCAAACTGATCAGGCCCTTATTATAATGCTTCTCTAAAGATGAGTTGGTTGATAACAGGAGCCACCTAAATTCAGTCTACATTCAAAGGCATAAACCCTACCTGATATGTTTTAAATCAAGTGGGAGAACTACACTTAAACAGAGGGCACATCCCTGCTACTTGTTTTGCTTTTCAATGTGTATGTTTTCATATCAGTGTGGGGCTATATATTAGCAACAACATCTGCAGTTTTCTAATCAGGATGAATTAAGTGATGCTGTATGCGACTGCATTTTTCTGCTCTGATCTAGCATTTGAATGCTAAATTCAAAATGTATCAGCATTGCAAAGCTAATAAATCCATCTAATGGCATTCACATGAGACAGTAGTAATGATTTTGGCCTAAATTTACCTTTATTTATCCAAAAATTCAAAGGCATAAACCTCACCTGATAAAGTTTCTTATCAGTTACACACATCAAATAACTTTTACAGTGAGGAAAAACAATTGGAAGAAAATGCAGACTTCCTTTCATTTTCAAGCACTCAGATTAGGTCCATAGTTGTGATATTACAAAGACAACACAAATGCATTTCTATGAACTTTGAATCTACCTTCTACCCTAATTTAAGACAAATTAAGTTTTTGCCAAAACACCCTCATGTCTCTTTGAACTAGACCTAGGCACCTTAAGTTATGACCCTGGTGAGTCACCTGTATGGATTTGAGAATGTGGTATCCATTTTCCACATTGAGTGTGACAGAGTCCTGGAGGAGTGTGGCAGTCTTACTGAAGTCCTGGATAGAGATGGAGACAGTGATGGGGTTGGATAGACCGTCTGCCTGTAGGTAGATGTTCTCCTGGCTGTCTGTCCTCAGCAGATCTGGAGCCAGAAGGGTGAACCTGCAGGAAAACACCACAACCTGAGGCATGAAGTACTACTACTACTTTCATTGTCATTAGTACTACTTGACTAACTACTGATACATCTACTACGTCAATACTTCCCAATCACATTTATATTCCTGGAAATGTTGTGAAGGCTTTTAAATCAGCATTTAGATACATAACATTAATAGAAAATATATTGAAACAGTTAACTGAATTAATTCAATAGAAACATGGCCAAATGTTTCAGGTGAAGGAGGAACTTGGACTCATTCTCTCTGACCCTGAATACTGCTGCTACTGTTAGGCCACAGCTGCTGCTGTGCAACTATTACCACTAAAAACAAACAATACTTAAATGTGTAACATTGTGTTTTGAAAGATAACAGGCACACTGCAAAGCTTGTGAAGGGCAAGCAAAGAGAAAGAATTGATGAGTGATAAGATGTCAGAAGGTTACAGAAGGTTACAACAGAGGTTAGGTTGGAGTAAAACTTAACCCAGTCCTCAGTTAGTAGTACTATTCTGTTTGACTGTTGTATTATTGACAACTGTACCTCGGTGCAGAACTAATTGAGACCCCTGGGTCTGCAGCGCTGCAAAAAACAGGACAAGTATTAATTTCATCATGATAGATTCGTCATGACACAACCCTGCAAATTGAAGCAGAGCATTAAAAGTCAGGTGGTATTTAGTTTCAGTGGGCTATGGCGACATATGGAAATTACAACAAGAAGGGAAAAGGAAGTGACACTCTTGTACTAACTTAAAACAAAAGAAGCAGGAATTTGTCATTTTTAATCTGTTTGTGTCAAACACAGTGTATCCCATCATTCATTCTTCAACATGATAAGAAAAGAAATTTTTAAACTGTATTTCTTTCTTTCATCCGTTAAGTCCAGCTTTGGTAACTTACCCGTGCATATCAAAGAATGTTTCTGCTGAGACAAATCTGGGGAGCAGAATCAGAAATAATAACTTAAGCTGTCACAGGTTGCAACCGCATACATGATCTCTATGCGTACGCACACTCACACTCATACCTGTGTCGCCAGGGTAACCTGTAAATAACACAACTTCATTAGTAAACACAACTTCAAAGGTGTAAATTGTCCTAAGTAAGCAGTCAACAAAAACTTACCTTCTTTTACTTTCTGTCTGTCCATCGCAGTTGCAGAGAAGCACGAAAAATAAAATGCCCTGTAGCATCCACTGACTCATGTTGACTGAGTGGTAGCCTCAGTGGACTGTGGCCACAGGACGAGATGGTCAACTTCTATAGCAGACCCCAAACCCCCCCCCCTCCTACCACATCAGACACTGTACAGTCAACAGGAAGAAGAGGGGCCATGGTTTCAGATCAATAATAAGGACCGGACTGAAATAACAGACTCCAGGTTTGCTGGTCAGCAAGCTCTCACATGCAACCTGTTCCCAAACTATAAGGAATCAGCATTAAAATGGGAAAAAACTGTTATTTCAGATACACATATAAAAACTTCGAAAAGATTCCGAAAGGACAAATACACTTCCGAGTTTTCTTCATTTCATCTTTCATCCTCATCCCAAACAGTGCTCTCTAAAGAGCAATGCCACTGCTACATTAGCTGCCTGTGATTTAACTATTCTTTATCTTCCATACAACAGTGCCACTGCAGCAGGTTTACTAATTCCAGAGCGATTTGAGGTAAAGACCATTTCAAGTGTGCGTCCTGAAAGTTGTTTAAGCCCCTAAATACCCACATCACACACACTGTTCTGCATGATTAGAACTCCTCTCTGGACTGTGTGTGCGTGTTCCGACTGTGGTTGATTTGCATCTCTATCACTTCGCCGTTAGCGGTGTTGAACTTCTTACGGTGGGACAACTAATCATTCTTATTAGTACATAGAGTTTTGTGACATGTAATTCGAGCATTGCGCTTCTCAACTTCAACAGAGCAGAGGTCTAATCAGTAACAACAACTGAACCTGTGTGGGTATGCATGACCTTTAACACAAAAAACACCCAGCTTAAAGCAGTGTCTGTAACATGCAGTGAAGTTTTCAGATCACTCACAAAAGAAAAATACTATGAACTGCACTGGACATTAAGGTTCTTGGTGAAAACTAGATTTACTTATTTTTGTAATCATTACTCAAAATGTTTTTAGGTGGCATTGTTTCTGTTTTACAGGAGATACCGTTAGTGGACAACATGTACTCTCTGCCGTCTCGGTGTATGTTAAATGAAAGTAGGTTAGCAGCTTTGCTCTTTGATTCTTCACCAGAGTCAAAAACATGATGTTCACCACTGGTTGAGGGTGGGGTACAGCAAAAGGCTGCAACAGTTTACAATGTTCAGATAACAAACTCAACTCAAATAACAGTTTTAATGGTATTACACAGTATTTTGCATTTACTTTTACAAGGTGTCTGACAGTGTTGTCATCAGTCCACAGATATGTAGAAATCTAAAAAACTAATAACATTTTAAGCTGGGTTTTCAGCATTTGCACTTAGTCCTTATTAACAGACTGGATCAATATCATATGACACATTCAATGATTTCTGCAGGCCGCCAAGCTTAAAACTAAAATCTTATTTCACACATTTTGTGTTAGAAAACAAAATATTTCCATTGTGACCAGATAGACGAGTTAACACAACTGTTTTCACAAGTGCACGGCAACACATGTTAAAGCAGATGTCTGCAGCTCTCACAAGCATTTTCAGTTTGTGTTTAACTCTTACAAAATGATTATCATTCAGCCGCATTGTCCAGGGTCTGAATCTGAGTCGCTGTAGTCTGCCACCAGAGATGTGACGGCTCCCAAACTTCTGTACTGTTCCTTCTCCTTCCCAAAGTCCTTCGTCAGTCCTTCATCTGCTTCCTCTGTGGTTTTGGCAAGTGCCTCCCTGAAGCCACTGTCATTTGTCTCTGTTACCTCCTGTCCCACTTTTGTAGTGGCTATACTTGGGGCTTCCTCTCTTTGTGCGACCTTTGAAATCTCTCCATCACATGTGTTGATTTCAGGGTATGACTTCCTGCGAGTGATGGTGGCGCAGGGTTCAGTTTTAATTCCCAGTCCTCCTGTGCGTTTGCGGATCAAGGGGCTGTGTGAGGAGCCCAGGGCTTTGGCCACTGCTGCTTCTTTCCCCTGCAGGCCAAGCTTATGGAGCAGACTGCCTGCTGCACTTCCTGGTGTGGCTGAGGTGGAGTTGAACCACGAACGAGAGGAGATCTCTTTCCGCTTGCTGTGCTGCTTGTCGTCATAGGCTGATTAGGGAGGGAAGCCGTGTTAATATTAGAATTCAAGCTCTGTTTACATACAAGTAAAGTAAATATATTAAAAATATATTTAATCTGTTCTTAACATTTGCAAAAAGAGAATGTTTTTGGTCCCATTAGAATTTAAAAGTTTGGCCATGCGAAAAAGCAAAAGTAGTGAAGAGGATATAGGATTTGACAAGATAGGCTTTCTTAAAGAGGTCTAATGTGTCTGCCATTGGCTATTTAGCTCAGTTAGCTATTATGTTATTGGCTGAGTCAAGAATGGGCACCAGCACCTGGTCTGGAACCGTGCAGACCAGGGTCAAACACAGCCTACGAGACTGAGGGAGACCAGTTTGATGACAAGGCTCAGCTATATATTTTGGCCAAATCATACACTGTAGCTTTAACATGGGTATTTTTTTCAGTTGTTTTCATTTTTCTCTTTACTGTTGCACCATAGTAAAAATTAGACAAATGTTTCCTATGATTTTCTATCACAATTATTTTATTTATTTTGATGCAGCAGCTTTTTTTTGTTAATACAAGGCCCATGTCCACCAAAGCGTTTTTTACCAGCTGATAACGCCACCTGCTCTTCTGAAAACGCCTAGCTGGGAGCCCTAGGGTGCGTTTTGAAGGCGCAGGGGGTTTTTTTTTTGAGACACTGTGGTTGCTATGATACGCAATGTCTGTGGAGGCGATGTGCTGCAAGTACGGTGGGCAACTTAAATTTCACTGAATGTAAAAATGTCACCACATATGTAGGCCTACTTGCTCTGGCCCTTGCTCTGCATGAAGAGAAGGCTGAAACATGAGCACAGACTCTCCGTACGTGGATTTTATGAGATTTTGCGGGCGAGGAAACACCTCCGCGAGTAGGCACATCGTTTCGTTCAAGATCGGATGTGCTCAGTGCGGTGTGTGTCCCGCCCCTTCTGCACTGTAATTGGACGGCTGGGTAAAAAGTGACAAGTGACGAGCGCAGCGTTTTTCCCCAAAGTTGAACATTTTTCAACTCTCGCCGACTAGAAAAAAAAACACTCAGCGCCTCGTCACGCTGCTGGCGTTTTTTACCAGCTTGGAAAAACGCGGTGCTCCCATTGCAATGAATTGAAAATAGACGCTGGCGTCAGAAAAAAACACTTTGGTGGACACCGGCCCTCGTACATTCTTTTGCCAGCTTATTACGTAAAACTAGCAAAAAACAATTAAGTGCCCTGAAAAATGTTCTGTTTCTAGAAAACGTGTTGATTGAACTTGATGTTCATTTTGGAAGCTGTAGTCTGGTGTTGCGGTAAGATGTACTGCATTTTTACTGAGGGGCGTTTTACATCTCCATTACATCAATGCAAGTGAAGTAATTATTATATTATATTATATATATATATATATATAATTATATAGACTGAAATAAAAAAAAAAGAAATAAACAATTGTGCAGACTTTGTCCATGTGTGCTGTCTGGATGGGGTTCAGGTGGGTTTGTAAATGTGAAGTTTCTCAAAAATATGATGTGTTTCCAGGTCCAGATAACACACTACATCTACATTTTGTTCTAAAAGGGTCTTCCGAATATGCATTTTTATAAAATCCTTCCAGTTAGAAAAACTTGCAGCATGTAACCTGACACGTACAAGAATAAGCTGGTCTGCCCCATTTGAAGAATTCAATTTAAAGAGCTGCTTATGTCAGCCATCATATTTCTCTTAAAGACGGTGATGGTGCATAGATGTTCGCAAATGTATTTGAACAGTGTGTTTGTGAGTTTAGACCCTGTATCTGTTACGTACAGTCAGGTGCCTGGTAGGTGAGCAGTGCTGCCAGTTTCTTGTCCTCCTCCTTCTCTGGCAGCAATGGTATGGACAGGTTGGTCCTCATCCTGACTGTGTTGTCCTTCTCCTCTTGATCAGCCAGAACTTTCTTCTCCGTCTGCCCCGCAAATTAAATCAGCGACGTCAGTTTAGTGTGCAATACAATCTCAAATAACGTCAAGAAATCTGAACCTGGAATTACTGCTTCATGTGCTGCTTGAAGTCATTTTCTGGTGATTATTTTGTCATCTTTAAAATTGTAGTTTTTGCAAAAACCTACTTACTCCCATGTACATAGGATGATGTGTGAGAACGACAGGCATGCAATAATTGTAGTGGATTTTATAGAACAATACACATTAGGAAAAAATACTGTGGTACTGCAGGTTAACACAACTTTAATTAGCCAATTTATCAATGCAAAGGCACATTTCAGAGAAAGATAGTGAAAACAACTGATGATGAATGTAATGATAATAAAGCAGTTACCAACACAACAGGGCACTATCCTACCCTGAACTTCCTGCGGAGGGTACTGTTGAGCTGAAAGTCGTCCTTCCAGCTGGACTGGTAGTCTTGAATCTCTGACAAAGAAGGCAGAGCCTTCTTAAACTTCTCCTTGTCTTTCCCACCATGGTCCAGTTTAAACATGGCATCTGTCTCCAGTTTCTCCTTCTCCGTCCGCTCTGTACAGATTGAATTGATTAGAAACAGAAAACATACAGACAAAAGAAAAATCAATTATCTCCACCTTTATAAAAAAAAAAAATCTGGAAGACTCTTTATAACCTCATAGCTGTGAGAACATAAAGACAAATTTTCAGTTTGTGATGGGCTGTGCACTTTACACTGCATGTTCAAAAAGGAAAACCTACGTTTAATGGTCACGGGGCTGATTTCCGGCCTAAATTACACCATCAAGAAACAAAGCAAACGCAAATGTATCCTTTACCTGTGGTGAGTATCTGTTCATTTTCAGCCATGTCCCAGCGTTCCTCCTTCCTGTTTGCCCCAGATACTATTACATAATCGCAGGTCGCCGGATCTGTCTGCATCTCGATGTAGTTGACACACAGATGGCACTTCATCCTAAACCTGGTTGAGTAGACAAAAACTTTTAGAGGTCAGAGGTCCATGATGATTTTCTGTTGTTTAAGGAGATATCATAAACTGCACCACAAGCTTAGAATATAAAGTTCACATTAACAGTCAACCCAGTCCATCTGTGTTTACCTGTAGATTGGCGTGGTGTAGTAGTTCCCCACTTTCTTCTTCTCAGCATTGTAGCGGACCCCTGCACATGCAGAACATTTGTGTCATGGATATGAAAAGACATTGTATCAGACTGTGAGACCGATCCTACTTAAAAGTTGTTCTTCAAACTTACCCATGCCAATGTGATTTTTGCAGCCATCACACCAGATGTTGTAGGGCATCTCAAACCTTAATGAACAAACAGTCAGTTAAAACACTTGTTTGTTGAAAACAATGAAAAACACCAATTCAGGGATTAAAAGTTCCATTACTTCCCATCTCTTTCTTTTTAAGGTCTTCTTTACAGATGCACTGTAGCATTTCTGCCTGTCATTTGTTTGTATAAATATTAGGGGTGAAACAACTAATCGACGTTGTTGCCAACGAATTTAAGAATTGATTTGTCCATGACGTCATCGGGCTGTAGTGATACCATCAGCTTAACGGAGTGAAGTGATAGTATTAACACCTAAAATCACAGAGTTTTGTGAGTTGTTGAGTTTGGGGAAACTATATACTTTGTGAAACACTGTCTACTACAAAATCATTATTATTGGTCCCCTCTTGTAAATTTGGCAAATGTAATGCATTAAGTTATTCCTTTCTTTTATTTATATATATATATATATATATATATATATATATATATATATATATATATATATACATATATATATATATATACACACACACACACACACATATACATACATACACATATACATACACACACATAGCGTCATTGTGTTCAGCACCAAGTTCCATTACTTCCCATCTCTGTCTTTCTAAGGTCTACTTTTCGATTATTCGTTTCAATAATCGAGAGATTAATCGTTTATCAAAATAGTCGTTAGTTGCATCTCTCTAATAAATATGATAATAAATATATTGAAATAAATGTACCTGTTCGATAACATGTCAGTACCTGGATTGCAAATGATAATCATTAATTATTTCTGTGTACTAACCTGATAATGAGAATGCCCTGGGACAGTTTCCTGGCCCTCTCCCGCAGAGCGTGGGTGTTATGATAGCCATTGAGGGATCCATGCTAAAGATAAAGAATGACAGCAGTGTAAGTCAGTATATTCACACACAAAAGCTGAACTAAAAACAGTGACACATACTGGTCTGCGGGATCATACGCACCTTGGCCGGATCAAAATCTGGAGGGTAGTACTTGTTTGTTCCTTTTCTTTCACCCTATCACAGAAACAGTACAGGGGTCTTTGTTAGTAAAGAGTACAACATAAGTTATTGTGATTATCTGTATCTTGACAGACCGATTATATACATCACTGCTTACCATAGTGACACCTGGATCTCCACACCAGTAATGGATTCACCCTTTTTTCACCTGAAAAAAAAAAGGTAATGTCACTGACATCATACTGTAAAGCTCTTTGGTTACATGTAAAAACAAAGTTATATACACTTAGTTGCCAGTTTAAGTCCAGCCAGCTAAAACTAAGGTTAAGGTTAGGGTGTTGTAGGTGTTTCTATTTTATCTGCTCTTTCACATTCACCTTGGTTAACGATACGTTGGCTGATTTCCCTTAACTTTGTTGTCTAAGTACCTTGTTTAATTTGCTAACAGAACACAAGAGAAACAACTTTATCTTCTTAGAAACTTAAAAACGCAATCCTTCAACAAATTTACTTATTTAGTTAGTTAACGTTAAAAACGTGTAAACAACGTACGTTAGTTATAACGTTAAGTTATACACAACGCCGTGGAAACAGTTAAGTTAGCAACAACAACTTTGTTTGGCTAAATACTGGTACCTTCTTTCGCTTCTTTTCTGATAGGTTAGTGAGGTGTGTGTGTGTGGACCGTAAACCCTCACATTGTTTTATAAGATATATGAAATTATTAAACTGCCATATTTTGCATAGAGTTTGGTGTGACAACGCATCGGAGCTAATAGCAAGCTAACATTAGCATTAGCTATGTAACGTTTGCGACCTCTTCGTGTTAATATGGCAAACATGTAGCTAAATGACAACTGCAAACAAACTCATTTTAAACGCGCTGCTGTCATGTTTACTCTTCAGCACAAACATAAAAGATACTTACAAATGCTCTTGTAGCTGCACAAGTAACCATCAGCTAAACACCAGAGCATAACGTTCAGGTTTCGGAAGTTGCGTCACGTTGCAGAGGATTGTGGGTAATACCGGTGTGAAGACGGAAAACGTGCTCGGAGCAGCAGACGCCAGGGGAAAATATTTTCTACGTGTGTTCGCTGTCGTATGTTAACACCGCAGATATGAAAACTAAAACGGAGCCGCAGAAACGTTACATCTGCTCGTTTCCCGACTGTCCGGCGGCTTATAACAAACAGTGGAAACTGGACGTTCACTTGTGTAAACACACGGGGATCAAGCCGTACTCGTGTGAGCACGATGGCTGCGGCAAGTCCTTCTGTAGTCCTTACCACCTGTCGCGACATGAGCTCACTCACAGCGGTGTGAAGCCTTTTCACTGCACCGAGGATGGCTGTACGGAGGCCTTCACCACCAACGCAAACCGGAACAGACACATCAGCCGTGTTCACACCCAAGACCAAAAGAAGTATGTTTGCAAGTTTGAAGGCTGCACGCTCGAGTTCAAGAAGAACAAGCAGCTAAAGTCCCACATGTGTGAGCAGCACACCCAGCTGCCCCCTTACCCGTGCACTTATGAAGGCTGCCAGATGCGATTCACCTTCCCCAGCAAGCTGAAACGACACGAGAAGGTGCATAAAGGGTACCCCTGCGCAGAGGACGGCTGCAGCTTCATAGGAAAGACCTGGACGGACTACCTGAAGCACAGGAAGGAGCAGCACAGGCTCATTGTGAAATGTGACCAGTGTAACAAGGTATTTAGGGACTCCTGGTTCCTGCAGCAGCATCAGCAGGTCCACTCTGAGATGCGGGTGGTCCTCAGGTGCCCCCGGGAGGGCTGTGACAGATCATTTACCACAACCTTCAACCTGGAGAGCCACATCAGCTCCTTCCACGAGGAGCTGCGGCCCTTTGCCTGTACCCATGCAGGCTGCAGGAAGACCTTTGCCATGAGGCAGAGCCTCCAGCGCCACAGCATTGTCCATGACCCTGACAGAAAGAAGCTAAAGAAGCCTGGACCCAAAAGATCTCTTGCTTCCAGGTTAAGTGGTTACAGCGAAACAAAGAGAGTGGTCAGGAAAAAGCGCAGGGAACCTGAATCCATTAGAGAGTCTGCTCAAAAGACTGATCCACCTGGTCCGGTTGAGTTGGTGTCCCTCCTGCAGGACACGTCCTTGCTGTGCAGCCCTGGTGTGGACACACATGGACTTACTAATGCCCTAACTACACCTCTGACCATGAAGGCTTAAATAAAGGAATTCATATGAACATTTTGAAGACAGCCGGCACTAGAAAAGAGCATTTATGATGTATTATCTTTTCTACCTCGGTAGTTGGAGTTCTTTATGTTGTGTAAATTTAGTCCACCACTTTCTTGGAATCAAATCTTGTTGGCATCATTTTCAGTTATACTCTGTACTTAAACTATTTCTGGTGGACTTTTGTTGATTTTCTGGAGCCAATAAATCCAGTATATTTGTGCCATTATAAATTTAAGAAAATAAACCGTCTATGTTGTAAATGTTTTTTTTGTAAAATGTCAGAAAATAAAACATTGCAGTAAGACATTGTTGTGTCTAAATTAAACCTGTGGATGCCTTGATGAATGTATTTTGTGTCTGAATATTCTGTTCTAGTCCATTAGGCCTAATGTGGGTAAAAAAAACATGTTTTGATATGATGCATTTTGGCAGTTTAAATCCATAAAATGATAAAAATTTGGCCATTTTACATTTACAAAATGTCTGGCAGGATCTTTTACTAATGTGTATTATTATTATTATTATTATATATGTGAACAGTATATAGTTCTGTTTATTTTCAGCTTTGTTGTCCTTGTTTAGCTGTATGTTTATTTCTATCTTCCTGTATATTGTTCTTGGAATGGTGTGTAAGTACATGTAGAGCAATCTTCATCCAAACATCTGCGACCACAAGAGGGTGTGTTAGTGAAGGATCGGCTGGAATGAAAACCTGCAGATTCTTGTGCCTTTATGACACATGGTGGAGTGTCTCAGCTCTGACCATCAGATTTACAGCATTAACAGGAGCAGCTCCATACAAGTTTGAGATTCCAAGGTTAAATCCTCTCTGAATATTTCCCGTTACTAGAAGCCTGCTCCCTACATTCCTGCCCTGCTCTGCTCAGACGAGCCCTATATGGACTGACTGTCTGACCAGCTCACCCAGGAATGCACAGCAGACCTCATCCAATGAGTATTTGTACAGTTTGAATGTAACGTAATCATTTCCTCTTCTTACATGGCTTTTTAAGTCATAAAACCTGAATTCAGCATGTGGTACAAATGCTCAGATTTGCCTTGATTAGACTGCTGCAGAGATACTGACCGCTCTTTGTAACACTGCAGTGTAATTGCTGTGTCGTCTCATGAGTCAACATTTGTTTCTACAAACTACACATTTTCAGCTTTCTTTTGTAAACTTTAACTGGTGTCCTTTGTTTGGCCAGCTTATTTTTAACCTTTACATCTCAGATTTTCCATACTTTTAGCAGTTCATGTATAAATAGATATTGTTCCTGTTCTATTTCCATCACTTCATATCAGTTTTGGCATGAACTCAGGCTACATTTAGCCAAGTCTGGATTCATGCCGGAGCATCAGCTGTCTGGCTGCCTGTGAACAGATTAGGTAAAAAATGGTTACAGGCTACATAAAATGTTTTTTTAAACATTAGATAAGGTACAGCAGGTTTAAGTATGATATATATATATATATATATATATATGTTTTTTTTTTTAAAATGAAGTCTGGAATGAAGAATTTGTCTGGATTAAAAAGGAAGTAAGTAATTTCTGGTGGTTAAAATTCCATCTGGATCAAGAAATATATTCTTTGTATAAGCTAACACCCGTAGAGGAGCATGGATGTAATTAGTGTTTGATTTTAATTGGCAAGATCAGGTTATTAGATGTTCTATAAATCCTCCAAAGTAGAGGATTTATTTTAATTTTTCATAGAAGAGAAAGACACACAGGAAGCGGTATATTCTAAAAAAAAAATAAAAGTCTGCTTCATGAGAACAAAATAAATGTTCTGAACGTGCAGGAATGCACCAGAGGAGAGAGTGCTGGAGGGAGCGATTTTCCCCTAAAAGATCTATGATGCCTTGAAAAAGATTGAAAAGTAGGGAGCAGAAAGCAGCCCAGAGGTTAGACAAGCTGCGAGGTTCCTACTGAGAAAGCTGGGCCATTGGGGATAAAGGGACGACCTGCCCTGCAATAACTGTAACTGCAGTTGTTTCCTTGGAAAAATTATGAAATCTGCAGCTGCTCCTCTAGAGTTGCTGTGGCCACCAGTAGAGGATGTTTATCAATGTGAAAATCTGTTGTATGTAAGATATATGTATATAAACAATTTAAGAAAAGTATTGCTGACAAAGCTAACATCATGATATTTAGGAGGTGTAAGGTTTAACTGTGCTAAATTTGCTAATTAGCATTCATCACAAAGTACAGCTGAGGCTGATGGAGTTAGTGTTGCAGGTATTTGGTCATAAAACACGGTACTGGACACATTTCTGGTGCCAGAGTAAAAGTCAGGGAATCACCAAAGTAATCAAAATCATCCTGTGGAGGACGATCCATCCAATAGTTATTGACACATTTCACTCAAAACCATGAATGTCAACCTCATGGTGATAATGGGGAAAAGCCTGTGGATCACCAAATCCTACCACCAAAAATCCTCACATAATGAATCCCATGGGTAAACATATTATGTTGTTATCTAAGAGCTTATTGTGTGATTTCAATCCAAACAGGCTGTCCTTTGTTTTAAATATGTGATTATCAATTTTGGCTTAAAGAATAGGTGACACATTTAAAATGATTGGTATATAGCACCAGTAAGGTTTTGAGATCTGGCCAGGTTTACCACTGTATAAAAATCATTGTGTCTTTTATCCCTTATTTCTTTTCTTTTTTCATTTTTCTTTTTTCTTTTTTTTTTTACAGAAATTGATGCCACGTTCTTTCCATTCTTTTCTCATGACAACCCTGAATTCCAGACTGGTTCTTTAGGCCGTAATCCAAAGGGATTTCTCTATCTCCACTGTATTTCTCCCACCACCTCCTCTGCTGTCCTTCTGTCTTTTCATCTCTCGCTTGGCCTTTGTCCTGCTGTCTATTTGAGAGGTGGAAGGAATGTGTCAGGCCCTTTGCCCTTTTGTGTTCTTTGTTTTCTGTACAAATTACCAGGAAATAGAAACTGTCCGTGTGAATGATTTTGCTTGCTTGTGGACAGCTGAGTTAAGCAGAGCTCTTATTGTTTTCAACTTGTTCAGGTTGACAAAGGTCTTTATTTACTGTATCTGCAGAAATGCGGAGGGTTAGATTCCCAGTATAATTACAGTCTGAACAAGGCCATGGAGAAGATCCAGACTGGGTCAAGACTGGGTGCAGTTTTGTGTCTTGCTCAATGGCGCTTCACCGTCACTATATTTACTGTAACCCCAGGCTAGGAGACTAGGACTAGGAGAGGTCCAGTGATCCAGTTTTGAGTGCTAAAACCCACATTCATTAGCCTGTTAAAGCCATTAAGCCTAAAATAAATCTATTAACATCACATTTGTGACTCTTGAAAATAAAGTTGTCTCAATTAGTGTTTATATGAAGGTTAAGAGGATGGTGATGTGAAGAGGGTGTTGATTTTTTCTTATTTTCATCCTTGTGTGTGCATGGGTTTTCTCCCACAGTCCAAAGATATGAAGGGCAAGTGAATTGGGATGTCTTAATTGCTACAGGCATGTACGTGTTTGGCTGTTTTCGTATATATGATCCATCCTAAAACATTCAGTTTAAAACTGTAAAATGAAACCATCCCTTAAAACTATTGGTGAATATTTAACAGGTAGTCCAGAATGCATGAAAATAGGTAGGATACTGAAATAAAGCATGAAGAAACATAGGTATTTGGGGGAAAATGTGCTCAAGTCAGATGTATTGAGTTTCCTAGGCTATAACTGAGGAGGAGCTCACTACAAAAACACTGTAATTTTTCAATTTAATGTCTAATTTACTGCAGTCTCTAAAACCTTATCCTTGAAAGAATTATAGAAATTCCTGGCAGTAAATTTCCTGGGCCATTATTAGTTCAAGATTTAGGGATGATTCCTTTGTAATTCCTATCAACAGAGCTATAATACATGAAAAATGGGGTTGTTTAAATATAATAAATAATCTTGTCTCATTGGACACACTCCTCATGTCTAAATATAACTAAGTGAAGCCAGGAGTCAGGCATTAACAAAATGCAGTAGAAATAATGTTATAGTTATGATAACTGCATTAATTGCCTGCATTGTAGTGTATATTTCACAATATACATATTGCTTGAGTTGCTCTTTTTCACAAACATTTGCTCACATTTCTTTAGCTTTTATCTTTAGTTTCACACTTTCATGATGCACCTGCCCGTCTTATTTTGATTGTTAATTCTGTCATTGTTATTATTTTAATGACTTATCCAACATATGTTTGAGAAAAGTAGCTACTTGGCTAACAGTTATGTTAATCATATATTTAAATATCATCAAAGTATCAAGATTAGTTAGTATCTGAGTAACTAGTAATGCACCGCTCCTGTTTGTCTAAGCCACATGGAGCGTTTGAAATACAACTTACAAATGGACCGCATGGGGAAGCATTAGGGAGTCAAAGAATGTCTCTCTGTGATAGTCAAATGACACAACCATATTGGCTTGATCTCTTACCCAATATGAAACCAGTAAAATCATTCACTTACTAACTGTAATAATTTCCATTTGGCACACTCAAGCTGTTGTTATAGCTAAAATGTTTTGAAAATAACCAGCTAATTTCCTATGCACTTGTGTTATCAATCATCATCAACACCAATCATGTCAGATGTAGATTAGTGTAGGAAAGACAGATAGAGAATACGTTTAGCAACTCACAAATTGATATGGGTTCAGTTCACAATTTCGGTTACATCAGTTGCTAAATGAGGGTTGCACTTTCTTGCAAACTCCAAATTCCATTCACTGCCTTTTTGGGCCCTATAACCGTTACATAATGCATATTCTACTTATTCTACATGTCAGGCACACATTGCTGACGAGATCCCTCAATTTATGGACCAGCTCAAGACGAGTCACCCGTTGTGGAATGTCTGCTGAAACAGGCCCTGTTGCGTTCTAATTATAACCCGACTTCCCTTACTTCTTTGGAGGTTAACCTTTTAAAGTTTTTTTTGCTTTCCTGTATTGATCCTCAGATGTAACATTTAAAATAAGATCAGTGACAAAAGCCGAATACAACAGGGGACTATTATAAGACATTTCACAATGTATTTTCTGCCTCCTTCCTTTACATTTCCTACATGGATAATTTTTGTGTTTATGTATTGATAAAGTTCTGTCTATGAATTTATCTCTCGGCTGCTTGCCTGCCTTTCCACTTCCGTTTCTGTCTAGCTACCTATCTACTGATTCATTTATCACACATTCTTCTCAGCATCATCAATGTGACATCATTGTCCACTCCTTAGCAGCTTTTAAGAGCCCCAAACCTCTGGGAATCCATATTGCCAGGGGCCAACATCCTCTGGAAGAAACATCTGGGGGAAAACTTAACAATAAGCTAGTGATTTACACCAATTAGATAATCCCAACAGGACAAATTCTGGGTCAAGCTCCCGCCTGCCCTCCTACGCTCCCTGTCAGGCACAGGTGAGTGGGATAGTCTGTTGGCAAGTAACGGGTTAGTCTGTCTCCCCCCTACACCTCCTCACCTCATCCCTTCACCCCCCTTCATCTCCGAGGGCTATATATTGGAGGTTGTGACTCGTCTTCATCTTAAGCATCACTTGCACCCGCAGACATACAAACACACAAGTGTCTGGTTCATTTTGAGCGACGGCTCAGACGAAGAGCAGACTCTAGCGATGAGGTCCCTGTTGAAACTGGTTGTGATTCTGTTTTGCGTCCAGAAGGGAGAGAGCCGCTGGCTGACATCATTGATTGGTAAGTGCCGGTCGAAGGGACGGCCGTGACCTATGACCTTTTGGCTAAAATCTAATTTTTGCTTGCTTTGAGAGCAACGTGTTAACTATTGTGTCTAGACTTAAATATGTTCACTTTAAACTTTAATTTTCTGCCTTTTAGAAGTTATTCATTCTTAGTTAACAGTGTAAATAACTGGTTGAGTGTTTTATACATTACATCTATCAGAATTTTGTACATCAGATGTATATATATATATATATATAAAACTCTTTTTGCCTTTTCCAGATCAGAATCAAAAAACAACATCTACACACACGTCACCAAATGATGACAAGAGAAACGGAGATCCAGCTGCGGAAGATGGCCAAACAGAAGCTTCTGGAGTCGTGCCATCACCCGATCCCTTCGTCCTGATCCCAGTCCGGTCACGTCGCTCTACTCTGGACTCCCAGTGTGGCCTGCGCTCCATCCTGTTGCAGGTTCGAGACCTCGGGCTGGGATACGACTCAGACGAGACCGTCCTCTTCAAGTACTGCAGTGGGACGTGTCCTCACGTTCGCTCCAACCATGACCTCACCCTTTCCAGCCTGCTGTTGAGCGGGGTGCTCCCTCAGCCAGCACCTGGGGAGCTGTGGCACAACGCGCCCTGCTGCAGGCCCACCCACCACGAGGACATGGCCTTCCTCGATAACTCGCACCGCTGGCACAAGGTGGAGAAGCTGTCAGCCGCTGGCTGCAGTTGTGTGGGTTAGACAGCTGAGCGTAGACGGTTGAATGGGGGAATGTGAAGGGGTTGGGGTGTATGATGGTTTGTGAGGACACATTTGCTGGCAGGTTTTCTTGTAATGTCTGTTAATGATTTCATTTGAAAATGTCTTACCATTGAGGAAGCTGAAACCTATTCTTACAAAGGTTATTTATGTCAACGTCAATGAGCACTTTTGGGTGAACACCTCATGAATCCGGTGACGATAATTTAAATGTTTTGACTTCAACTGGTGCTCTCATGGGCCTCAGTTGATTAGATTTGTATTACTGTTGGCATTTGCCAACTTAAAAAAACTATAGTGATGGCAGTCAAGGAAAAACTGCTCAACTGATCCCTCCCTATTCTAAATCTGACAAAGCAGTGCAAAATGGTAAAAACTGAGCGGAGACACATTTCTACTACAAACTACTTGACTATTTTTGTAAATAAGCTGACATGTATTTATTTAAAATCTTCAGTGCAATTAATAATACGATGGATCATACATACGAAGCTGCGCAGATCCACCTTGTGGTTTGACAAACGCAGCTGAGTAAAGTTCTTCACAATTCAGACTTATTCATCAACAGTCCAGCTACAGTTTTTAAAAAATGTATTTATGTAAGATAAGTTATTTATTTATTTGCTGCCATTCTTTTGTCATGCTGATTAACTTATTTTGTAATGCGCCTATCTATATGTTCATTGTGTGTAAAGTTCCTAATAAACGTGTACAGAACTCAACAGTGTGGTGGGGGGATCATTAATTTCAAGAGAAAAATGACATGTGGTGTATACAAGAATATGTTTATTCAAGGTTTTGTACAAAAATATATGTTTTGCACACATACAAAAACCCAAGTCCTAGATCATTTAACTAGAATTAGATTCACATCCAGATCATGTGCGCTGTACATCTGTGAACCAGAGTTCAACATCATTTTCTGTTTTTGTGTCAGATGACATGTCTAGAGAACTAAATCTTTGTAAAGCTAACAGTCATAAAGACAGACTGATGAGCTGGCTAAGATGGCTGCTATGTGTCTATGTAGCTCACTTCTGACTAAAATAAAACATTTCCCCCTTTGGCTACCACCAGGAGCCTTTGAAAATGTGATTCACTTTCATGTATTGACTATTCCCTTTTTGACTGACCCAACAAAAGGCAAAGAAATAACGATTCCCTTAGGAATCTGTGTGATTTTCCTGGTGCCTCTCAAAAAGGTCTGATTGCTCAGGTATGTGTACTTTTCACTGTCCCTACCCTGTATCACATTTGACAAGTATGCCAGGGTACAAGTTCTGCTAGAAATGCTCACACTGTTAAAAAAAAAAAACAACCTTCAATGGTCCTGTGTTTAGAGTCAAAAACGAAATGTGAGAGTAAGTTATTTTTAATTAATTAATTAATTAGTTTTCAAGCCACCATAAAGTTTATCAGGTTTTAAAGTTACAATGTTCACAGACTGTATGTTGTTGAAATAACAGAAAAATAAATCAATCCTCTTAGCATGTAAATGTGGCTTTTGAGTATTTTCACCGATTATGTGGCCATTGCATCCTCCTCTGTCTCCTCTGGCTCTGCGCCCCACACCTGAACACGCCCCTCCATGGCTGTAATGAGGCAGGTCTCTGTGGGATGGAAGGACAATGACTGGACAACCGCTTTCCCCACTGGCAGTTTCAAGGACAAAGATCCCTGGTGGTGAGAAAAACAACAACAAAAAACACATTATACAGAATTTGTATGCTTTCAGTACACTTTCTATATCTGTTTCTAACATAAGGTTAGATCATATTTGAAAGTTTCTGCAGCATTCATGTGCTGGTGAGATGCAACCCAAAGGTTACAGGCTGCTCTTCTGCATGATACAAAGCAGTTTAGTATTGGTGGAGTGCCAACTAGCTCCATATTTTCCCTGTTTTTCTGTGCACTTTGTAAAATGCCTATGTTGAATTCATTGTGTTTAATGCATTATGAACATAAATGTAACCACACACTTACTTCCACCAGGTCCCAGCAGTAGACATGACCGTCCTCTGAGCAGCTAAGGACGTGAGTATCTTTACTGGACAGGCAGCAGTCCAGCTTATAGCCCTTCATCTTGTGTCCTGTATACCTGAGTGACACAAAGAAACAAACAGAAACATCATAATAATAAGTAATGCACAATATCTGCCACATTGTTCTTTCTCTGCAAATAGTTGGATTGTTTTTCCCTATCTTTTATTATTCACCTATAACTTGCATTTGTTTATTCCATATTTATATATTTCTACATTTATTTATCTCAACTGTATGTTTATCTACGTGTAGCACCTTATCACCAAAGCAAATCCCTCGTACGTGTAAAATACTACTTGGCAATAAAGCTCCTTCTGATTCTGATTTGAGTCTGAATTAATATGCATAAATTACATATATACCAACATTACAGGGGGGTGGACAATACAACAGATACACCTTTACAATAAATTGTACCTTTTAGAATTTTGTGATGTTCACTTGTTGTTTGTTTGGAGTTTTTGTTGGGCTGAGCTGGTTTAGATAGGTACAGTAAATATGGAACTGCTACTTTTTGCATTTATATGTTCAATATGCTGAAATTGTTAGTTAAGCCTCATTGCGTTTGGTTTACCCAATAATACTGATTTTTAGAACGAGCAGATTGGTTTAAAAGGATTGACACCCACATTTCTATGTCAGTGTGCGTTTAAAATATGTTATGTTTCCTGCTGCAAGAAGACACTCTTCATGTGTGTCACTGAGTCATGTCCTGTTGGGGTTCAAACATTCTTTCACTGATATAAAGTGAAGTGAAATACAGAATGAAATCGCAAGTGACCTACGTAGTCCCTCAAGATAATTGAAAACAGTAAACTTTTTGCTTTTACTCAAATTTCCACTTGGATTTCTGCCTTAGCTATTTTTATACCCCACTTTTCAGATGCTTTATAATATGAAAACAAAAAGATTACTTGCTAAAAAAAATAGCTGATAAATGAGGAGGCCCAGTAATAATGTGTGCAGTGGAGAAAAACTGCTGTCTAGATTAGTTGACTAGTAAGTGAAGCCATGATGGGGACACACCACACTGAAAATGAGACTGAACAGCACTCACTCTCCCAGCATTTCGCCGGTGCTCTTGTCCAGTAGTCTGACTGTTGAATCTAGACTGGAGCTCAGAGTGCACTGACCGTCCTGACTGAAACACACACATGTGATGGGACCTGGAACACACACAAGTTACAGGTTCTGTAGTTTCATGGACATAGGTTTCCAAGAGTCATTATTTTCATTCACTACTATTACTACAACAATTGTACTTCTGCTAATTCTACTATTGCTCCTAATACTAACAACAGTAGGATTCATTGTTTACTATTGATGAATGCTGAAAAGATAGAATGAAAAGATTACTAACTGCTGATGAAGTCAACATGCAGCTGTCCCATTCTCAGATCGTAGCGTCTCACTCTCCCATCCACAGACCTAATTACCAGATAATAGTTTTTAAATAGTGCCACAGTGAAATCTCCAAATTAAATCTCTGTCTAACTGGTGGGAATGTAAGTAAAAGGGGGAATACATTGTCCCTTTATTTGCTTCCAGTTCAATGCTGCAGTCTGGACAATTAGCAGATATAAGTGGTGTATATATTTGTGATAAATACAATCTTAAGTCTTGTGTTCTGACCCGGTGAGCAGCTCGTGTTGTGCCACCTTCAGGCTGCTGATACCATCCTGAGCCTCATCTAGAACTTGGATGGGCTCAAATCTTCTGGACCTGGTGTCCCAGCACCGAACTGTCCCATCTATGGACCCTGGATGAAGAGAAAACAAGCCCAGACCACAAATAAATTGATATACATGTTTACTGAATTAACACTAAAACGCAATTAGAATCAGTAAATGGTAAGTATTAGTGTTAATGAGTTGGTTACAATTTAACATAAATACAGACCAAGAAACTCAATGTTCAAGTGGCAAGATATTTCACATAACAATGTACTATCCAAGAAAATACACAATGTATACTGGATAATGTATTGTGCACTGTAGGCATTTTACATGAGTGAAGACATACCAGACAAAATGACAGTCGCCTCCTCGTTGAACTGGACACAGTTGACTTTCTGTAAGCAGGAAATTTGAGTGTTTTAATATTCTTTAATTTGTTTTTTTGTGTGTGTCTTTGTGCCTGGGTTTGAAGGTTTGTTGTTGGGACTGTGTTGTTGTCCAGCGTCTTCTGTCTGTTGTTTGTGTTATTTTATTTACTCCCAGTACCCATTCCCTATTGGAGGCCTTTGTCTCCTGCCAGGCCGTTATTGTAAAAAAGAATCTTTCTTAATTAACATGCCTGGTAAAATAAAGGTGTAATCAAAAAAAAGGTGCAAAAAAATTAAACTAAACTTTATAAATGACAAAATAACAATTGAGTTACAAAGAGTTATAAACAGCAGAACTGACCCCGGCATGACCTCTGAGTTTACGTGTGACCTGGCCCGTGGCGACATCCCACAGGATCACTGTTTTATCCGAGCTGCAGGAGCAAATCTGGCTGTTGTCGAAGGAACTGTTGAAACAGCCAATGAGAAACAAACACTGTAACGTCTTGCGGGGTTCAAATATAGCTTCAGCATTTGTTCTTTCATACACACACACACACACACACACTCATTTATCATGCATTTTAATGCTATATTGGTGGGTTGACCTTCCCAACGCACTGTGGAGGAGGCTGTGACAATTCCCTCACCCATCAGCATCCAGAACCTCATATCCGTGGCCACTGTAGGTCTTCAGCTGGGTCCCTCGGCTCACACTCCACAGCTTTAGAGATTTGTCACTGCCACAAGACAGCAGGTAGTTCCCATCAGCTGACCAAGCACGGACACATCAGACAGAGGCAGGTATAAATAAAAAGGTATAAATACATTTCATGGACGACCCACATCTCTCATTAAAAAGCAAGCTACTTATGCCGATATCTCAACATTAGGATGATAAATATGTTGTCTCTTTCGCACCGTTGAAGCGAACAGCTCTCACAGCTCCTTGCGCACAGTCTATGGTCCTGAGCAGATGTTGAGGGAGTTGAGGAGCCTGAGGTCTGGGCTGAGGAAACGCCATGACATAACCTGTGTGGAGAAACACAACACAAACATGTGAGCCACACTAATAACTCCCCTTTCAAGACAGTTATGTGTGCTGTAGTTTAACAAAGGTTTAAATACTGCAACACTAACTATAAAGTAGGTTTGTGTTATTTCTTGCCACATGAAAATGACAGCACTGCATTAGCTTTCTCAAAGGACACTAATAGAAGTTACAATGGAAACCTATGGAGCTATATAAAGTTTATGGGATAGATTTTTGTGTAGTTACTAGTTTGAACAGTGGATTATTAATACATTAAGCGTGTTTTACTTACTGAACAGCAGAAAGCTTAAACGCATCAGTTCCTACTTACAGCAGTTTTTCAGTGCTACTGAGTAAACTTACTTGAATCGTTTTACCAGAGTTTAATTTCAAAGGAGTGGCATGTTGACGTTCCTGGTGCAATTACTAAAAAAAATAGGTTTATCCCCTTGTTTGTAACAATCAATAGCTTCTTCCATTCATTTTTCTCATCATGTTTGCTAGTACGCGCAATGCACACTGGGATCCCATTCTCTTGTCAAAATAAAAGTTCCAACCCCCCCACCTGTTTCACCTTGTGGCTGCGGATCGCTTTACAGTATTATTTTGAAATCCACCGGATATACCTAGCCCTTCTAACTCGATTCATGACGAGGCTGGTCAGCTGTCTGTCGGTAACCGGAGTGTATAAATTTCTTAATAATAAGTCTCAACAGGAGCGCATTATTGTAACACATTATGTCTACCAACAATATGGCAGACCCGAGGAGACAAAATAAGATTTTAAGGTGAGCATTTCATGCAGAAAAACGGGAAGTTTTTTGTTGATGGACTTAGCTAACCATATTAGCTTGGTTAACGGTAGCTAACTGCCAACTAGCTAACCTTTAACACAAGTCATGAGCACAGCTTAAAAGGGATTTGATTGAGCTGTGGGATTTACACTCCCCAGAACACCCAATAAATAAAGATAACTGCTTAATATGTAGTCGATTGTCAGTGACTACATAATGAATCACTAAACATACCGTGTTTTTGCAAATGGGTTGTTTTGTGTCTTATTGCGATTTGCCCTTGTCTCAATCGTGACCGTCAGCTTCTTGTTAGTTAACGTTAGTTATTAGTTGATTTCTTCAGGCTGTGTGTGAGACCACAGGGGCACGGTAATGAACGACGACTGTAATCAGTTTGGTCCCACTAAGACATCACTGTACCCCTTCCACATATTTTAGTGTAGCTTTGTTCTGGACCTCACATATTAGCCTCTATACTATAACGTTACCACTGAAGGGAAACTTTATGACAATATTTTGTCGAAGGTCCTGTTTCATAGATGACAAAGCTAGGTCCATAATGAAATGGTGTGCCCAGTTTTGTATTGAGGAAATTGACTGGCCTGCACAGAGCCCTGACCTCAACCCCATCCAACACCTCTGGCCAGGCCTAATCACCCAACATCAGTATTGGACCTCACTGATTCTCTTTCGGCTGAATGGGAGTAAATCCCTGCAGCCAGGTTAAAAAATCTGGTTGACTACCCGGAAAAGTTGGAGGCTGCCATGTGAGTAATAACCATGGTTTTGGAATGTAATGTCGTTCAGCAATCGCATATGGGCGTAATCATGTGATACTGTAATTGTAACAGAAGACAAGTGGTTTAACAGTGAATCTAACATTAAAAAAATTGTTGCATCTTGTTTCTGGTTAATAAAAGTTGGTGGTGTTGCAGGTACAAGCCGCCCAGCACAGAGGCCAATCCCACACTGGAGGACCCCACACCTGACTACATGAACCTGCTCGGCATGATCTTCAGCATGTGCGGACTGATGCTCAAGGTGACCTCCACACACACACACACACACACACACACACACACACACACAGTAGAACCACTGTGACTCCCATCTCTCTTTTGTCCTCTGCCTCTGTGTTTACGTGTGTGTTGTGTGAAAGGGCTTTTGCCCCTGAATGGTAGACCTTGGTCCAGCTCAATTGTTCCATTTAGAAGATTAAAGGTAAACTCACCTTTTTAGATGAAAGGATGAAGGGCAGCTTTTGACTTTCAGCACTGAGGACAAAGTAAATTAAACAAAGACGGGAAAGCAGTAAGCTCATGTATCCTCTCAGTCCAATAGTAGAGTTATTTGTTTAATTAATTGTCTTTCTATCAACAAACAACTATGTTTACTTGTCATTGTTTTTTTTCCCCCCAAAACAAATAGCCTAAATTGTTTTAAGAATGTATCAGGCAAAGACTGCCTGATTGTGGGTTTTCTGTAAGTAGCATATTAAAAATGCAATTAAAGATCTTGACGCAGCTGCAAATACTGTATGAATATCGGGCACATATGAAGGACTACCAGGGCAACCCATTCCCTTCAGAACAGGTTTTTCCCCCAGGGTGCTGTTATGCTGTTTGGAAATTGAATGTATGTATCAGTTATCAGTCACTTTTTACTCCCCTCCAGCTCTCTCTGTAGCTCAGACAATCCTTGCTACCTGCATGTGCTGATCCATTTTTTCACCCATATTTTTTGTCTTAATAATTGCTATCTTTATAATAACAAACAGCAGCTCATGTGTAGGTTCGTGTTTTACATTTCACGTGTGTTTTCTTGACAAAATGTGGTTTGGAGACCAGCGTCGGGTGACAGTTGTTGTCAGCTCACAATGTGAATGTTGTCACCGATCAGTTACATAGTGTGAACGCCACAACGACTTCAAGACTCCCGTCACAAGACGGCAAGTTGTGTAGTCTGCACGAGGGATAAGTGTTACTCTAGTTCCATAGTAAACTTCAACAGCTGAGCCTTTTTCATCTGATGTCCCATTATATACATTTTTATTTTTCTATTATTCCACATGCGTGTACAGCTAACCTTTTGTAACATGTGTGTTTCAGCTGAAGTGGTGTGCCTGGATCGCAGTCTACTGCTCTTTCATCAGCTTTGCAAACTCCAGAAGCTCAGAGGACACCAAACAGATGATGAGCAGCTTCATGTGAGTATACAGCACCATGTGTTTATGCAAACAGGATATACTATATGTGTGTCCTTCTTGTGCACCATTTTACACAAATATATGCTGAACTTCTTGTAACATCACTACACATCACAGCATGCTGCAATTTACCAGAAATGTTGTTTTGAGAGGGCTGAACCAAAGGGATCAGATGAAAACATCTAAAACGAGTTAGTTAGTTAATTAGAGTCCAGCTTTCTGGATAAAGTGCTCGCTGTCTGCTGTTGAGGAGACTGCTTGAATTTCTATCTTGGTTTTGTCTAAAATAAAGTAAGGAGATAGTTGGATATTATAGTTGACTTAAAGTGGACTCTATCTTGAAGAAACGTACAGAATTAGTTAATAAGGTTTTACATTTTTTGATGTCTTTATATCAAATACATAATGGTGGGATACAGTTATTCCCATTAATTGATAAGTTTTATTGTTTTACATAAACTTGATATATTGCTATAAATGTTTATGGTAGAGTGTGTGCTCACTTGAAAACAAACTCATTTGGTTTAATTAGGTAAATGGCCCACTTCTCTGTTGAAAGTCTTGGGTTTGAAAATGGCTAATAAAGGTACTATGTGTTTACATTGAAGTTTTGAATTATGCAGCTTTTAACTGTAGGTTAGACTGACTTCTGTCTGCCACTGGGGCCTGAGATGAGCCAGCTCTAATGTCCAAAACCTTTTAACTGTCTGACCTCCCGGGGACGATACATTTCCATCTGCTTAGAAAAGAGTACTACAGTAGGGCACCTGTCCAGGCCTCACAGACAGATTTGCAAGGAGGGAAAAAAAAAACAACCCCTTCTGGTCTATCGTCAAGATGAGGTTGAATTAAAGACAAGCTTGATGCACTCTTAGTCTAGTATTGCAAAATGTTTGGCTCAGCAAATAATGTCAGACGATGGACTTAATACATCAGCCTCATGTGCATAGAAGCTGGTTCAAGGCCAATTTTAGGACATTTGTCAACAGCCAAGATATGATGTAAGTATCCATCTGTTATTAAACAAAGGTGAGTGCCAATACAAGATGAAGAGCTGTGGAGGGCAGGTGTGTCATAGAGGTTATCAGGAGAACCTGCCTTCACACATGTTTGAACCAATTAACCACAGAGGCTCCACACGGCTCAGGGATAAAATCTTCACGCTTGCATTATTACTAATCGGACCTGTGCTCGCCTGCATCGTTTCAGGATATGCCAAACTTGTCAGCAAAATATCTTGCTGAATAAGTAAAAGACAACTGGAGTGTGTTTTGCTTTGTAGGCAATAAGTAAAAAGTAATTTTAAAAAGTCACATAAACAAAGCTACTCAAGGACCGCAGCAAATGCAAACAAAGAAAATTCCATGGCGGGGAAACTGTTCATCTACACCTCGATAAAGAATAATCTGGATTTCATATATTCTTTACTCTTTCAAGTAATATTTTAACTTCCAAAAGTGCAGGTAAATGATTCACTTCCTGTAGCACTCTTAAAATTATGTTTACTCTTGTTCTCTGTGCTGTCGGCAGGCTGTCCATCTCCGCAGTTGTGATGTCCTACCTCCAGAACCCACAGCCGATGTCGCCGCCATGGTAGCTGAGAGCCAACCACAGAAGAACATGGAAGTAAATTGTGGATGCTGGACTGATTGGCCCCCCTGGCCATCATGGAGGAAAAACAGAGACAGAAAGGAAGATAAAATAGTAGAAAGAGAAGAGGTGAGGGAAAACAGATGACCAGGAAGGGGGGGACAGTAAGGTGGACACTACGTCAAGATGGAGAGATCAAATGGTCTTCGGCTGTGTTCTCATCTTTTTCTCTTTTTAACCTTTTCTAAGTTTGTTTGACAATGAAATTTTACTGTTGGGCCGATCTGTTGCAGGATTTCGTAAATAAAGTTGTACGATTTAAAAGGAACTGCTTCCTTTTTTATTTTTACCTTATTTACTATTCTATAACTTATAAATACTATGTTTATGTCCACATCCTCGTGGTCATTTTAACAGGGAAGCTCAAATCTGACTTTGTGCTTAACAGGAAGTGTTATAAAAGCAAACTGAGGCCTCTCCAAGTAAATACAACCATTTATTGCACACTTTGGTTTTTACGCAGTTTTCTTTTAAACCTACACAATCAACCCAGCTTATAATACACTTTGACAAATGTTCAACTTGTTGTAGCATTTTAAACCGGACACTTGATTACAGCATATGGAGAAATACAAGAGAAGAAAGGACAACAAAAATAAAATGCCAGATATCGTTTTATTCTCGGTCTAAATTAAACTGCCTATTAACAAGACTGTCACTAAAGTTGTCAGATTGTGTAAACACAGAATATATGACAGAAATGTTGGCATAAAGCCCCCGTCAGCCACAGTAAATCATCACATATGAAGGAATAGTTGCTCACAGGTAACCCAGATTAAAAATTGACTCCCTTTCTTGTACAGAACACTGATTGGGTGAAAGGTTTCCGTCAGCTTTTCTTTTTGAGAGCTGTTACATCTGGTAATCAACCACCCACACACCCAGGGCTATCCTCCTCCATCCTCTCATCTAGTAAGGGCGCTGCTCTTTCTCCTCTACAACACATGTAGACGCACGCAGCAGTAACTGCTTGTGTGTGCTGATGATGGGAAGGAAGCTGGGGAGTCAGCTGGATGCAGACTGATTTACAGGCATTATAACTCATGTGTCCCCAGACCTGGCACTGCTGCAGCCACACATAGTGGGTGCTCAGGCTTCTTGGCTTGTAGCCACTATTTCAGCTAACTCCAGTGGCTTTTCTCCTGATTTAGTCCTGACTCACACACCTCTAACTCACTCTTTTATTTTTATTTCTTTATCCCATTGTTGTGGTTTTTAAATTCTGTCTGCCCCGGTCATAACGGTGCATTTGTTGTTGATTGCTGTCAGAGGGAGAGGATATTGAAATTGTCCGAGTCAGCAGTTATCGTCTGCATTGATCGGTGGGCTGCGTAATTTGGATATTAAAACCTGTCACAGTTTGCTGAATGTAGATCTTAAGTTCAGTGGGTGACGGGCTGGGGGCGATTTTAATTAAATCTAATCTCCATACTCTGCTGGATCTGCCCATTGAGAGCAGTCTAGAGAGACTACAGGGAAACAGGCCTCCTTCTTACTCTGTAACACTAGAGGGCACAATGGCATCACAAATCAGTGAGTATCCAATGCATCATAATAAAATAACATAAGGTGTATGTTGCCTAATTAGTTAATTTATTCATAAAAGGCATTAAAAGTCAAGTAAAATAATATCTCCTCCCATAAATGCTTGAATGATAGGCATCAAGAATAGCATTATTAATTATATTTTTTATTTCATTGTGTTGCTTCTTGGAGATGTAGAATGGATGGCAGGTGGTCTAGTTTAGAGAGACTCCTAAAACCAGATGTCCATCCAGTGACCATCACAGGTCTACCATAGGAGTCCAGTCATCTCTGTTACCCCCTCTGCTCAAACATCTTGCTGCTACCAGTCAAATTAGATGGAGACACCAGAGTAACTTGGTTTTTTTGCCCCTTAAGAAGAACCCGTTTGCCTGCTATTCATTTGCAGTGTGAATTCCACAGATTTGAAACTTGCTCTACAGGAAGCCTTAATTTTGTTATGTCCCTTTCTTTGGGCCTTGAGGGATTTCAAATCAGGGAGTAATTGCACCCATCATATTTTCTTCCGCTTCAAGGATCAAAATCTAAAAGGTGAATAGTTTATAGAAGCATCATAACCAGCAACTATTCAGTAACGTCGTTCCCTCAATAAGGGGAACAGGACACAAGCAAACTACGCAATTCAGTAAACACGAGGCTTGCTGACTTATGGAGCTGATATGGTTAAGGAAAAATCAGCATGACATCAGCACCACCAGCCAGATCATCCCAGGGTCAGGGATTTGAAGCAGTAAACTTTCAGACCTAACACAGTACTTTAACCTTCAGGTGGTGTCCTGCCCTGCCTGTCATTATTATAAATTATAACACTTTTTAAGATAAGTTAATTATTTACTGTATTTGATCTGAACTGTAGCTCAAACTGCATGGTAGCCTTAACACCGCACCTGTGTCATTTGTGCGCGTGTACTTGTGCCTGTGTGGACGTGTTGGTGCATGTTTACTGAACCCCACCAAGTCTCTGCAGTATAACAGCGAGGTTGCTTTCTGTGTCCTCAAATGAGGTTAAACTGTGTTGCACCTCGCCTATATTTGAATCCTTTATATGTGTGTGTGTGTGTGTGTGTTTGTGTGAGAAAGTGTATGTACGGCTACAGGCTTTAATTTTCAGGAGCAAGGTGTTATTACTTGATGTGAATGCCAGCAGTGTTGTTGGGAAGATGCTGAGTTGGGCATCCTCTATCGTGAGCCTGTCGGACACACACACACACACACACACACACACACACACACACACACACTATAAAGACTCTGGGTACACAAAGACTGAAAAGGCATACAGAAGTGCTAACACACGCACACATTCAAATGTTAGTGTCACCAGTATTATGAGGTGAATTTTCCGGCTGCATCACAGCTTGATGTGTTTTTTTAAAAAAGGGCCAAAGTCAGTTCCCTGTGACATTGGTCCTTCAGCTTCTGCCTAGTTGCTTAAAATGATCTCAATATTTTCTGTCGTCCTCCTAATCTCTCTTTTTTTCCTCTGTTAAAGGCACCCGCACATGTGAATGGACCTGCAATACCACAGAGAGACAGAGGGAAAATGTTGAATAGGATTGAGAGAGGGGGAGAGAGAATTCATGACTGCTTGCCAAAACCTGCACTACAGTGGACACTGATGATGTCTGTCAATTGTCTGTTAAATCAAGTTTATTTTAAATATATTTGTTCATTTTAACATCCGTACATCATCTGATTATATTAATAATACAGTAAGTTTGTCCTCTTTATGTCATGTTATGGTAGTAATTGGGAAGATTTCATTCTGAATTTATTCTTATTACTTTATTTATCCTAAGTAATCTTTGAAACACACACCAATGTGTTTAAGGTGAACATTAGAGTGTGGCAGTTCTTTTAGCCTGTCTATGTTGCTTATATAGATTTTATGTTGTAACAATATTGTCAGCAAGGCCTCTCTTGAAAAAGAGATATTGGCTTCAATGAGACTTTTAGTTAAATCAAAGACAAAATAACATACAACAAACAATAACAAAAGCAGGATGGAGTAGCAGTAAGTAGAATTACAGAATAACCATCAGGGTATTTTCTTTTACAGTGTAGCCTATGTAGGCTGATATTAAGTAAATCTATTGTAGGATATGTAGGTTAAACCATGCGAGATATTTGAAATACTGTGTACAATAGTCTAACATGAATGCAACGTACAGTTTATCAACAAAATACGACATCTGAATGAAGCTGATCTGCATGGACAGGATGAAGAAGAAGAGCTAGAAGTGTGAAGGTGAGACTTTCAGATACTCCGATTCAGACAGATAAAACGAGAGTGAAGGGGCAGAGGGAGACCTACAGACAGAGAAAGAGGGGTGGGTGGAGAGAAATGGAGAGCCAGATCGAGTGGAAGTTGGAGTGAGAGAGAGGGAGAGCGAGAGAGAGAGAGAGAGAGAGAGAGAGAGAGTCCTGTGTGGTGGATGAGGAGCATGCAGCGCACAGAACGAAGCGTCCTTTCAAGAACAACAGACCTCTACAGGCGACTCAATCGAAAATTGACTTGATTGCTTTCCAGTTCTCCAACTGACAGCTCGGTGTTAGCGTCACCAAATATTAGCCTACCGGACAGGCCTAGTGCCAACACTGCTCTGTTGACATCACAGTGACATTCATTGACCGGCGGACATCACTTTTGTCGGGATGTTCTGGATGTGAACATGGAGTTTTCCTCCCGTCCGGTGGTGGATACGTTACTGTTCCTTCTCCGCCCGTCCAGTCCTCCTAGCACCGCTGACTGGTTTCCAGTTGCCACCGCCCGACAGGTGAGCAGGTCGAGGGCAACGGAGTCCCGGTGGGCGGGTCTGGAGTCCCCTGAGCCCGCAGGCTTAGTACCCGCTGGACAGCAGAGCACATGACAGACAGGTAAGACAGCGTGGACCTGACGGGGATAATAGCTGCGTTTAAAGCACTGTTCATTAAGTTCAGGCGTTTTCTTTTTTCACTCAAATGCTTGCCAGAAAAGATGAAATAGGAAGAATTTATGGAGCATGTAGTAGCCCACACCTGACAAGCCCAACATGAGATCATTATAGCTATTATGCATATTGGGTTAAAATCGCACGTTTTTTCTAGATGTACAATGAAACTAACTTTGGTCACGATGATATTAGCCTACTAAATGTTTGGCCAATTTAATTTTATTTATTTTATCATTTCTGCTACGTCTTTGCTTTACGTATTTTCCCCAAAAAATATATATGACTCATCACAAAATGACCCAATCAGGCCAATCAGCAACATCACAAAGTTGAGTCAGTTATGCAATTAATTAAAAAAGCGTGACACAAAATTACAGATATTCCAAAATCAGAATTTGATGCTTTATATTCATCTTATTCTCGAGCATAAATGAATGGTGACCGTACAACTGGCAGTAAAAGTATGATTCATTCATTCATTTTTTACCTAGGGCAGCTGATGTCTGAGCTACTGAGTCAGAAGAGCTACTTTTAATGCCTCCAATGAGCGAGCAATTGTGGGAAGAGATTTAATTTGTGTCCACTTTTATCCAAATTTGCAGCGTAGGAGTTAACCTGATTAGCAAATGTGTAATTAAAATTTATTTGGGTAATTAAAATGACCATTGACATTGATTAAAAGGTCTAGGTCTGATTGATTAACGTTTTTTTCTTGTTATTACAGTATATTTCCCCATCAGGCCTCCAATTTTGGTCAAACTCAGACCAGTTGTTGTGTGAGACTTTACATCATATGATGATGGCAGAAAGATAAGGCTCAAACCAAACCGAAACACAGAGCAGTGAGCTGGAGCATCTTCATCTCAATGTAATAATAACTGTATTTGCCTTTGCTCAGTCACTATTGATAAAGGATTAGAGGACAGACCATGGTTTATTTTCTGTACTCTGATACAGATGGTGATATTGAGATCTTTGCACTCCTTATTGATTCCTTTAGCATTTGAGATGCATCGGGCTGTCAGAAAGCCTTTCTGCCAGAAACACGTGGTAAACGTTGTGAAACAGTCACAGTTTGGTTAAGTTTAGGCACCAAAACTTGGTTAGGTTTAGGAAAGATCATGGTTTGGGTTCAAATAAGTATGTAAGTTACATCAGTTAAGTTATGTTATGTATGAAGCTTTTGTGAGGTAAGTTTAAATACTTTAACTTACGTAATTTAACTTCAGATAAGTCAATGCTGAATTTTAGTGTTACATGGGACATGAACAGCAGTCTCTTGGGTGAAAGTTTGTTTGACCCATCCATGTGCTTGACTATGCTCTTTATACTACCTGACTTCCTAAAGGCTTTCTGCCAGAAGCCCAGTGCGTCCCATACATACATACCTTGTGCATCTGTCATAGAGTTTCAAGTCATGCGGTGCAACAAAATGTTGGTATGTGACAACCTGGGAATGAGAACGGGCTGAAATGCTCCACTACATCACCAGCTGGTTGCTAAATTTCTTTCAGTCTGAAGTTTGGTGCTGAGCATGTAGTGCATAGTGAGTTTATCAGAGTTTTTTCACTGAAAACTGCCTGCTGCCTCTGGAAACTACACTGACGAGAGCGTGAGAGGAAACCAAAACAGTAATGTTGCAGCCGTAAAAACAAAAGAATGAAAGACGCAGCTCTGTAGAGCTGAGGGAAAGAGCCTGGTGATGTGGGTTCACTACAAGTGACCACTTTGACTCATGCAGATTTAACCTAAAATTCTGTTTTAAAAGATCATTACGAAGATCTTTTAATAGTCAGCGTGAACAGAAAGTATGATTACAGAAACAAAGCCACATTTACAATGTTGAAATGGGAACCTTACTCCTGTTTTAAGACAGTATTGCACAACTGTGAAACTGTCCTTTAACAGACATTTAAAAAAAGATAGAATACATGCGTAGTATTGTTTACAAAAAGAGGTCTAGCACATCACATCACATCACATCATATATCATAAATATTTGAAATGCACTTCATATAACTCTAATGAACAGTCCTCCACATTCAGCACTGTAAAAAAACAAGAAGCAAACTTTTAACAGCTACCAGAAAATAGAAAATAACTGCAGGCACAGTGTGTTTAAATGGACAGAGCTTCACTCTGTTTAAAAATAGTTACAGCAGAAGCACCAAAACACTGACAGCCATGTAACCAATACCTAAATTACGTCATACCACCAGAGCATCATACCATTTTCCGATAAGACACTGCATAAGGTTTGTCTTCCCTGTGCCACAGTGGGCTGACAGAGGGGAGCATTTGAACTTCTTAAGATGCTTCAGGGCTGCTATGCGGGTCTGGAAAACACTATGAAAGTCTAACACTTTCAACACAAGGTAGAGTGAAAAATAATAATTATATGAGACCACCCTCTATCTATACAAAGAACAAACAGCTCTCCTACTCATGTTAAAGAGAAAAAATCCTCCTGCAAACCCTCAACTCTTCTTCTATAGGAGCCGAGAACATGATAGACATTGGGTTTTTCTACGCAGGCTATTATTGTACACATTCAGCATGGTGTCAAATCTGCTTTTGGATGAGTGAGTTATATAAAATCTCTATGTACAGATCTCTCGAAAGTAGCACTGTACCTCTTAGCCAAAAATATTCTGTTCCATTACTATTTTGGCCTGTGTTGGTCCAAACCTGACATCAGTTTAACATCATCAGATCTAAATGTTATATCGAATCTTTACAGGGAGCAGATTTCTTCCTGCTTCAACCCCCACAGAATCAGCGTTGTAGAAAGGATTAGAGTCGTTCTGACAGCTCTGAGCATGTGTGTTTGTATTCCTGTTTACTAAATGCAATCTCACACCTGCACTCTTTCCTGTTGCTTCTGGGTCATCTCTCTGCTGACCCTCTCTTTTCAGTACTGCATTTATCCATCTCTCCATCCCATTATCCATCAGTCCTCTCAGTGTTTTCCATGCCTCTGTCAGCTTTACTCGACTGAATAGAGCCTTATTGGCATGAGACAAAACAGTGGTGCTGTCAGAGTCTGTTGTTGTCAAACTAAGCCAACAATAAGCAGAAGCTGCCAAAGATGAAAAGTCAACAATGTCCAGCATTGGGGACAAACGGAGGTAAACAAGATACACGTGGAGAATAAATAAATAGATAGTGTAGATAGGGGCTGTGTTGCTGCCAGTCACATAATTTGATAGGACGTGATCAAATTAGTGCCATGTTGGCCTATACTATTATTGATGATGTTACAGCTGATACGATAGCTCAGAGGGTTGTTACTGCTCTAAAGACATTTGGAACAGTTTGTCAGGGAACCCATGGATGGTTTGATCTGGTCTCAACCACTACAGGGTGTTAAAAAGTCTAGAGTGACGCAGCTTTTGTGGGTTGTTGTAGTGGAGTTGAGGAGAGTTGTCATTAATGACTGCATTGTAACTGTAATAGAACTAGACTAGGTCACTGATATAGCTGATCCACCAACATATATTAATTATATTTGTCGAATTATGCAGTGTGTTGTGAAATCATACTACTTTCCAACTATATTCTGTAAAATGAACAAGAGACAAAATAAGTCAGAGGAAAATTATAAACCAACATTTAAAGATCAAATGAGCTTGCTCAGATCTGAAGACAAAACTCAGCCCTGTTTCCTCACTACAGTTCTTATAGATGTGTTAATGTCAATCAGTTTTTGTTTACTTTCTGTATTTCCTAACATATCATCAAACAAGATTCTTTCCCCTTAGATTGGAAAAACAACGGAAAACAGTAAAGAAAACACAAGTGATCTTAAGTATTGGAGGCAAAAGCTTCAGCGGCTAAGCTATTTGTAGCACACTGTGTTAGGTGTGGCGTTCTGTCAAATATTCAAGTGCAACATGCACTGTTTCATGTATAGCTACGTATTTCCAACAATGTAGAAAGAAGGTGAGCAAAGTAAAATAATACTTTAAAGTGTGTTAGCAGTGTTTAGCTTAACATCCCTACTGGGTTATGTGAATCTTAAGTATAATATTGAAAGGAATCCATCAGTTCTAGTTATTTGTTGTTGCTGTTTTTATCATTGTTGTTGCTTTTCTGCAAAGGCAAAGGCGCTTATTAAATTCCTACACACTACATGTCTATATCTCAGAGTATGAATAGTGATTGACGTGGCTTACCCTTTAGACAGTGGAGGCCACGAATAGACCTAAAAACAGTGTTTAGTCTATCTTTCAGAAAATAAACATCCAGCATGTCTGCTGGAGGTTATATCCCAACATATATTTCATACTCTTTGTAGTACTGCCCTCCATGGTAATCCTCTTATGTTGCACAAGCACAAACGTACACTCTACATGGACTCTACCATGTTCAATAAAGTTAGGTAAGGTTTTTGTATCCAGGATAAAGTATGGTGTAAATTTGATGTGTTGGTACAATTTTTAGGTAACTTTGGCAGACTTGTAAAACATATGATTTTTGTTTACAGTAATCCATCAACAAAAATGATCCTATAATATAGAGGCTACAGGTATATAATATAAAGGCTACTCTGAAAGGGGCCACTCTGTGAAATGAGTACTTTTTATGTATATTTTGCTATACTTTACTATACTTTCACAATTTTGAATGCAGGCGTTTTACTTGTAGAGAACTTTTACAGTTTGCTGTTGGTTCTTTTACTGTTCATGATAGGAATATTTCATCCACCGCTTTATTTAATTTGAATTTTGTTGTATCCTACATCTATTCATTTTCTGTCACATGACTGGTTGAGTTTTTCTGTTTACATCTGGATCTCTGTGATACAGGTAGGTCTTCCCACTCAGAGCATGACGTAAATCAAACGTGGTCGTCATGGGTGTACTGGGCTCAGCGGAGTAAACAACATCCTGTGTTCTGGCTTTTATGCTGTAGTTGGGATGAAAGCTGGAGTGAGTCAGCGTGCCGTGGCACCCTTGGGTGAAACCTAAAGTAAATACTTCCACTGCAAAAAAGTGGCAGGGTTCAGCAGAGCATTGATGCAAACAGCAGCTGTAAAAAGAGGCACTTTACTATTTTGCCTGCCTTTGTCATGGCTGTCTGTCCCCGTGTGTCCATCAGCAACTTAGATTTATAAGCTCCAGTAAAATCTTTCTCCTCTACTGCCCCATAATTTTGGTCACCTCTCTCAGAATAATGAATCTCAGCATGTTGCCAGCTGATTTTATTCATGTCCAGAGATAGTGTGGTGACTCAGTGAGACAGTTTACAATTTAATTACGTTTTCCCGAGCCAAAATCACTTGATCTCCATTTGCTAATTGGAAACAGCTTTTGTTTTTTCTTTTTCAGCAACACTGTGCTGGGGTGATCTTCTTACAACCCATTATGACGTATTTGGACTATAAATGGGAACATCATATGTGGAACTAGAACAAAGCTGTTGGAACATATAAATATATGTATGGTATGAGTGCTCATTTATTGTTTTATTACCTCAGTTTTTATGGTGGGATGTTGGTTGGTAGTGCCAATGGTTTGTCTTTCAAAAGTCTTAAACCTCCATCTATGTGGAATGGTAAGCAGGTTAAAGCAAGTCTGGGTAATACACACATAAACACACTCTCCATAAATGTGCACTGCTCTTTTCGCAGTTCAGTGGTCTAAGAAAAACACTCCTACACTTCATTTAGCTCAGTACATTTACTCCTTAATGTTCCCACCTGGGACATTTCTGCTGTCATGGGATGTACATTTTATTGCACAGATGAAGTAACCTACCCACCTGCTGAGGCTCACATACAGATGCGCTGTATAATATTTATACAACATCAGGAGGCTATGGTTTTGTGAATACTGTATGTTATGTGTTACTGAATATATATGGGATTTTAAAGCTGAAATGTGTAACTTTCTGCAAATTGTCATTCTCTATAGCAGTAAAAGGAAATTTAAACTACAAACAAAGATGGCGAGCATCCAGGGTCCTGCTTGTGATGAAAAATGACATCAACCAACAATTTACTATACCCTTTAACAAAATGTACATTACTGTGCATTTTCATGGGCACAAGGTTTATATAGACTATTACAGAACCGCATTCTCCAATATAACGTCAACGTTTTAGCTGTTTTAAAAACATCTATGTCAAGTGTGAGTGGTAAATTATTGTGTGACTTTTTTGTGTGCTGTTTGAGCCTCATAGCTTATGTGAGAGGTTAAAACAGTGCAACGTATCAGCATTCACCTGCTTCTTGATAGATGCAGCATTCAGAGATCTGTGACCTGAGAGGTCAGAGCGTTTGGGGAGTTGACAGGCAGAAGGAGGTCAGCGGCAGTCAGACAGTCAGAATACCAGGAAAATAGGAGCTGTATTAGGCTGCTAAAGGGTAGGCTGAATCACCTTTATTCCTGCCGAATGAGTGACTGACCAAGTGGCTGCCTGGACTGTTTGCCTAATCTGAATGACTGACTTGCTATAAAACGTTGGTGAGGCTATGTTCCTCTTTTTGAAGACTGTGCTTGCACATAAGTGGCTGGCTTACTAAAGCTTGCAAGCTAGATAAGTTACCTTTTACAGGATGCCAGTTCTTTTTCCTAGGTTGGTGAAGTCATGACCCCCCCCCCTACTTTGCCTCTGATTGGCTTGTACTCTTTGATTGAGCTTGTTAGGTTTCGGCAAGAGGAGTGAGATTGGTTAGAGTCATGCTGGCCGCACACTGGAAGTTTATTGGGCTGAGTTTGGGTACAATTCGCCTGTCGATTATCGTCCCAAATTATCCCGAAAGGGGTTTACCGACTGGATCGGAGGCACCCTGATTTCAAACTGTTAAGATTAGGGAACCTCGCAACAGCCAATCAGAACCAGCTGATCGGGAAGCATCACCAACATGTTGCGTATTTGCTCGAAAGTCTGACTCCATGTTTAATTATTTCTGAAGTCACATTCGAACATGTAAGTTTCTGTGAGATCCCAAGTCCCCAGAATCGCTAATATATACGGCAAGTATGTGGTCCTGCATCTTGAGTGAGTCATCTGGTGTTTGCGTTCTTACCATTAAAATATTGGTTAATTCTGTTGTTATGTCTGTGGTGCATGTTATTCAAATCTGTTAAGAATTGAAAATCTTCTAGTGTGCACCAGGCATTAGGGTAAGAATATCATGGTAAGCCAATCAGAGGCACAATAAGCCAATCAGAGGCAGAGTGGGGCGGATCATGCCTTCGCCTTCTTAGGAAAAAAAATATTGCTTACAGGGTGAGTCTGTCACTTAAAGAGAAGGTTTGCATTATGAGTAGTCAATCGGTGTCCTTTTGCTAGGCTAGAAAGTTTCGTGTTTCGGTCCAATGCTGTGCTTATGTGTTTAATTTTAGAATCCGTCAATGACTTGGCTTTTTTTTTTTAGCTTCTAGTATTTGTTATTGAGAACAGGCACTAATTCAGTACGTTATAATGTGAAATTGGTGGGTTAGGACAGGACCATATTTGTAATGTTGCTAAAAAGCAAATCCTTTGTGTGGTGGAGAAAAGTATTCAAACCTCAACTCCTCAATACCGCTAATTTTTTGCGTCATGGTCACTGACTTGGAAAGCATTTAATGTATAGTTTAAATGTGATAATGTGAGGAAATATTGGTGGGTCACATGTCAGTGACTTGGGTATTTCTTTCATGTTTCTAGTACTTTCTCAAGAGGAACAGGCATTTAAGTGTGATAGTGTGAGGATAAGATTTGTGGACAGAAGCACAAATATAATGGCAGCTAATTTTAGTTAACGTAGGCAACAAGCCAGCCAGCAAAGTCAGGCTTTCTTAATTGGTCCTTGTCTGTTGATAATGGTAATGACAAACTCATCTCTGAGATTATGCACATGTTCATTTTCTGACAAACAACCCTCGGGTAATTCTCATCCTCTGTGACCCAACTGTCCCACACCATTGGCACTAGTCAGTACTTACAGGCTGTATGGCTGGTTCAGCATGTTAAATCTGCCTTAGAGGCTCTAGCACTGTAATTAACTTACTATATTTTACCAGAAATTCATGATTAATATGCACTGTTGGATTGTTGCTACTATCTGACAGGAATTAGGGAAATTTGTGTGATAGGAAACACCTTTGTGTTTGATTTCTGTTAATGTAAAAGAAAAAAGTTCTTCTTGGCTAAATTTCTTAGTTTTAACCATCCCACTCTATCCATCCATCCATCCATCGTCAACCGCTTATCCTGTGTACAGGGTCGTGGGGGTCTGGAGCCAATCCCAGCTGAAAGGCGTGGTACACCCTGGACAGGTTGCCAATCCATCACATACATAAACAGACAACCACTCACACCTAAGGACAATTTTGGAGACAACAATTCACCTAGCCTGCATGTCTTTGGATGGTGGGAGGAAGCCGGAGCACCCGGAGAGAATCCACACGGACAAGGGGAGAACATGCAAACTCCACACAGAAAGGCCGGGGCAACCAGGGTTTGAACCCACGACCTTCTTGCTGTGAGGCGACAGGGCTAACTGCACCACCGCGCCGCCCCCATTCAGTTTATATATTTATTTATTCATTATGATCTTGTTTGTGGTAGAAGCATTGTTACAACACGTTTTGTAACGTTACTGCGCTGGAATCTGTAATTAGGATTAAAAACATATTGTGGACTTATGTTGTATAGATACGGTCATGCACTTAGATGCAGCTGTCAGGTAAAACAGCCTCCCTTGCCTATACAAAATAACTTGGCCAGTCAGCTCTACCGCTGCTGAATTCCCTCTCAGTCCTTACTGTATTGATGATGAGGTGTTTTTCACAGTAAATTTTGAGAAATTATGGTCCAAGTAGCTGCTCAGAACTGCTTCAAGGGTAGGAAAAGGTTTTACTCATCCACTTTCCCAGGCCAGATTTTCAAAGCGCTGCCCAGGGATCCAGTTCAGTGACCTTCCAATCAAAATCCTGCTTCTGTGGGGCATTGCTCCCCATTTCTCTTCTCCAACTCTCTTAAAGGTACAATGTGTAATTCCTGGCCACATGTTCCAAGCACTTAGGGGGCAGCATTTCACCTTCCAACCTACCGTCCGAGAATTGTATGATTTATTAATTGCAGCGATGACACTGTTCAAAATTGTGAACAGCTTGATACAATAAAAAAATGTTTAGCGAACTTTCCAAATGTCCAATCTCATCAAAACCGTAATGCCAAGTGGTTACAATATGGTGAAGCAATCAACATTTTCTCACTCAGTCTACTACTGGATCCATACAGTCTCAATTCATATCCATACAGTTTTTTAAATTAATTCTAACAGCAAGGCAAGAATACGCATAGTTTGACCAAACTGCTGAAACTGAGAGCCGGTCAAAATAACACTGCTATCTTATAATCTTCACATGTGCTGTTGGCCTCTAGTTTACATTAAGCTTGCTTAGATCAGTTTTAGCAAGGTCCTAGAAGCAAGAAAACATGTTTTTCAGTATGGTTTGTGTTGTCATTAGTTGCACTAAAGATACCTTTTGCCATTGAGTAACCTGAGTTATGTCGGACAACATGAACCAATACCCCAATTTAGGTTTTGGTATACTTTAAATAATAACAATAAAAAACTTAATTTATACAGCACTTTATGAAAACAAAGTTACAAAGTGCTTTACATGGTTGAACCAGGATTAAAACATTTCAGGACTGAGGCAAGTAAAAACAGGAAACAAAAAATGGAAAAGCCAGGTCACCTTTAGTCTTGAGCCAGGACTATGAGGATCTGAGGCCTGGGTCATATGGGAGCAGCAGTTCAGCAATGTTGGATCTGAGCCACCCACCAAGAAAAATGTTTGAAGAAGTGCAATTAATTATTAAGATCCCACTCTCAAGTTTAAAAATGGATTTAAGATTGGCTTTGTGTTATCAGAAATTATTTTAGTAGTGTGCAACTAATTATTATGTACATTATTGATTGTCAAGGGTGTACCCCGCCTTTCGCCCGATGGGATAGGCTGGATAGGCTCCAGCCCCCCGCGACCCTGTACACAAGATAAGCGGTTGACGATGGATGGATCGTTCAGGATGAGCACCCACTGTGTCATCTTTCAAGTGCTTATTTTGTGCTGAATAACAGTATAGTTAGACACTCTGTCCTTGTTTGAAAAAGTAACCGCTTCTGCAAAGATGACATGTTTGATAATGTCATAGCGAATTCTGTTTATGTATTTGACTAAATGATTAATCAGCTGATTGTTTCAGCCCTAATCTTCCTGCAGTTTTATAGTGACTGAAGCATTCAACCATGGTGGCTGCTACTTCGTCTCCAGTTATTACCTTGTCTAACAGATGGTAAATATTTGAGTACTGGAGTTGTAGATGCATGGTGTGGCTGCGAGGCAGGGCTTTGGTTGTCTTCCTTCACTGGTACTCTGCAGTGTATATCTACAGTATGCAGAGTTGTAGTAGTTTCCTGTTAAGCCAGACTTGCAGAAGCCTCCTTGTCCCTTCTGCTGTCATTCCCCGGGGGAGAAAGAGAGACATAATGACCAAAAGCGAGAAAGGATTTTGCTTCATATGCATGGCTCTGCTCTGTCTTTCTTTCTCAGCAATTAGTCATTCCTCTGCTCATCTGTCATGTTCCCTAATCTCTCCCACTCTTTCTCCCTCATCCTGCTGGCTTTTGCTGCCTCTGTACCCTTTATTAAAGTGCTCTCTCCATCGTACCATTGTGCCTTTTGGGTAAATGCTGGTTGTGTGTTGTTTGTTTTCCCCACCTCCCCAATGTCTCACATTTTCCCCTCTTCCATTACTGTCTTCCTATTTCACCCTCATCTACTCACCCACTCGCCCTCTCTATCTGTCCATCAACCTCTCTGTCTCCCCTCATAATCTCTTAGTGTGTCCTCTGTGTCTGTGTTAGTTCTGTAGTTTGCCCTTGTGCTATGTTATGTGCATGGTCCTTAGTTTGTGTGTTCTCTCTTGCTACCACTAATACAACTAGACCTGTGTTATTCAAGCCCTGCGGCACACATACACACCCTCAATCACCCTACAAAGTCCTTACCATAGCAGTATGTCTCATCATTGTACCTGCAGTGTGTGAGTGTAAATCTGTGTGTGTGCGCCTGTCTCTGTGAATTAGTTTTCGCTTTACACCATGTCAGGGAGAAATAATGTGTAATGCACTCTCAGCAGATAACTGGTGAGGAAAAATGCTGTTTCCAATATGCCAGTGTGCACACACACATGCACAGATCCACATGAACACATACGAACAAACCAGGAGCAATTTTTTGTGTGCAGTTACGTAGTAAAAATTTAAGTGCCAGGTTTGTGTCATTAGTCTTTGCAGGCATTTAATTAAGCGTATTTCCCCTTTATCTTCCTATCCACCCCTATTTTCTCACCACCTCTCATTGTTGTTTGTCCTCTGTAGTTTTATTGAATGTCTGGTTTATTAATGTGCCCACTCTCTATGTGGATTCGCATTCTTCACCTTTTCTCACTTTTGTTTTTTGCTCTTTACCAAGGGAAAAAAACATTAACTAACTTTTTTTCAGATAGTACGCTCTGGTTGATACTTATTTCTAACATATAAAGTTGAGAAAGAGCAAAGCACATATTTTTAGTAAGGATTATTGGTTGAAAACTGCAACATAATAATATAATATACAGTATAATATTTTAAGGCTGTCTGAATCCGGCAACATTTTCCTGCCATAGTAAGTCATCAGTGCAAACTACACAAAAAATGGTATAGAAGGATTAATGTGTAACTGGAAATGTATATACATTGATTTCTAGAGAGAAAGTTGAGGAAGTCACAAAAGCATGTATTCTCACTGTGACATACAAGACAATTTGACCTTGAGTTCACTTGCTTAATGATGCCTGACTAGAAGTTCACAAGAGGTTAACTAAAAGAAGAGTTCATGGTCACTGCTAAATCGCTAAACAAACCGGGGTAGTGATTGTGCATTGGATAAGACACATGAGACCCAGGTTCGAGTCCTCACTGCAACACATCCACTAATGTGTCCCGTAGCTGGCTGTTAGATTGTGATGGTAAACAAACTCCAGTCTCCCGCATGCAAGTTGAATGTGCTGCACATCAATCCACCATCCTGTCCTTCACACCCTTTCTTTCCGCCTTGCAACATTAAAGCTATTCCACTGTGGCAATGGATTGTGTGCAAAAAAGTGTTGCCATATAGTAATGCCTTAATGTAATTTCTTTTTCTAAACTGAAGCTGGCACCATTATTCCTTCAATTATATGTTCCATTAACATAAAATGATGACTAATGTCCTTTCCTCAGTTGTATTAACTGAAATACCTTATCTTCAAGTACATGTTCAATAAACAGTATAAACATGATAGTTTAGAAAGCAGCTTCTGAAGATACTCTCTTATTAAAACACTTCTGAAGTTGTGAAGCTGCTAAAGCTTTGCTGACAATGGTTTTAGTGGCAATATCTGTTTTTATTCCAGTGCTAATGCCAACTTTTAATTTTTAAGTTTTTGTTGTTTATAAAGTGAGTATCTTTGGAAGCAGCTTGTCCTCTTGTTGAACAGGTAGTACACATTAACCATACACATCATGGATGACATAATGCATTTTGTTATAGATGGCATTATTTTTATGATGAATGCACATTGGAGTGAAGGAAGTTTATTTCAATTATTTCCTCCCTTGTTCACCTACACCTCCTTTTACACCAAATCTTGATTAGTCACAACTTTCTTACTCTTGTTATTTTCCCCAATTTTTACTCTCTACATCTCTCACCTTCTGCATCCGTCAGTCCCTCCACATCCTTTCCTTTCATACTTTCTTCCATTTTCTTTTCACAACTGTACTCTCTGAAGTCTTTCCCTCCCTCCTGTCTGTCTGTCTCTACATTCAGGATTGAGGTTGCAGTATCCCTCTGATGTTACTTAGGTTCACACCTTCACAAAAAAAGGGAGCTACAGCAGGTTATTCATCATCATGATTTTATAAAAATGATGATGTTTGTTTTAAGTCTTTCCTAAAATCAATCATTCAAGGAGGAAGACAGCAGCTGATAAAATGAAATACAAACCAAATTTCTTTTAAAAAGAGTTAATACTGTGTCTGTGAGGGGATAAAGAAGAATATAGCTACAGCATGCACAATTCTCATTTAAGGCTGCAACGCTTTTATTTTCCAATGCTGTCAAATCTGACATGCTTGCAACAAAACTGGGTCATACAAAGTGTTGTCCAACCATGTCTGAATGCAAAAGTGTTTGTACCTGTTATCATGGCCACTCTCAAAGTCGGGATGAAAAGCCTGCTTTCATAGTCTCAGGCTATCCTTCAAGTTTCATTTTCAAAATTTGACTCAAAAATTAAAAATCAAATTAGGCTTCTTGTATAAATAGTAATTCCATCTGTGCAATCTGCCTTTATGTGGGTCCTTGACAATGGAGATATTCTTCATTGTGATACAACACTTCAGCAGTTAAATCTTGTGTATCACAGTGCATTACGCTTTATCACAAATGACACATTTTGTACTCAATCATTGTTCTCTGTATCACACGGTTGAGTGGACTTCATTACAGCCAAGAAGAAATAGCTATCTTGTGTTATTCATCTATAAAGTTGTTGAAGTTTCCAAACTACCCCACATCTCTTCTCTCATTTAAATCTAGGAAGTACAATTGACAATCCAGTTCCTACCTGACCTTAGATATCCCTCATGTATGCACTAATGTTGGCAGAAGTGCGTTCAGGTACTTTGCACCTTTTAAATGGTAATAACTGCCCTCAAACTACAGTCTTACATTCACCTAGAAGATTTTAAGGCTTTATTATCTGCTGTTTTCTATGATTTTTGTAAGTGTGTAAGTAATTCTTTGTTGTTGTTGTTTTAATTCTGTTTGTTGTTGCTGTTGTTGTTCCTGGGAATGTGTCTGTTCTCAGGTCTCTCTTGGAAAAGAGATATAATCTCAATGAGACTGCCTGATTAAATAAAGATTTAATTAAATCCTGGCTGGATTCCACTGCCCCCCTAACCTCCCTCGTCTGTTGTTTGCGTGTCTTTGTTATCTCTATGAAATGAATCATACAATGGGCATACAGTAACAATGCACACTTTCAGACAGCCTCTCCTTGAAGGCATAGATGGTGCTGCACATGATAAGTCACTGTGATAATGATCAATAGCATTCTCCCTACACACATTCGCACTAGCTGGCCAATCGATGGGTGAGGCGATCATGCTTGTCTAATCCAAAATTGTTGGACGGAAAGAAAACTCTCAGCTCTCAGAACTTGATGTCAAATGCTTATTTTAGTTTGTGTAAAAGTTAAATGTATAACTTCAAATCCCCACTTTGGAAAAGCATACACATATTCAGTTATTTGTTGATATTTAGAATAATATTAAAAATTGATGAATTGAAACAATTCATCAATTGTTAATATTGATAATTATCTTTTCATTGATCAATCCATTATATCTGTCTGGAAAAGAGTATAAGTTTTGAATGTTCTTCTCTTTCCTCTCCCCTCTTCTCACTTTTCTGCTTCCCTATTTTCTTCCCATACCCCTCTTCTTTCTTCTTTCATATCTCTTTCCGTCTCCTCCTCATCCAGCTCCATGCTGTCCCCCCTCTACCAGGACCATGGCGGCTCGGTGGTGTGGCCCCAGAATTCGTCCTGCTCCTCCTCCTCTCAGGGCCTCCAACGGCCACTACGCTGCCACCCTCCCCCAATCAGCGGGAGCAGCGTGGGCCCCAACCCCACCTACTATCACGCTGTCTATGACGTCCGGGTGGAGCAGTACAGAGAAGTGCCCTTTATCGGTGGAGGTGGTGGCTATGGGGTTCGCTCCAGCCGGGGCTCCATGTCCCTGGTTACCAGCAACACTGACCCCACAGTTCCACCGATCCGACGAAGGGGAGGACTGGTGGACCACCGTGATGTCATCCTGGCCCACCAGGCACACAAGCGGCACAACACGCCACAGGCCAGGAGGAAACAATGGGAGTGAGTACAGTTGAAATAATAATAGAATTATTAAGGGGAGGAGCTGCCTTTTTTATGATATATTCATCGTTACTCAAAATAGTATAATGTAGCTTTTCTTATGTTTCTGAAAAATCTTTTTTTCCCCAGTCAGTGTATGGCAAATGTCTCTAAATACTTCTTAATTCATCAGACATTGGGGGCAGTATATATGGTGATAAGACAAGAATCAGACATGTAGCTCATTCTGAACGCTTTATTGTAATCAACATTCAATTGTAACTGAATTTATCTGATGTTGACACAGAATCAAAAAGTGAACAATTAAGCCTTGTGATCGTATGTTTATTACCAAATACAAGTTTGGAATCTAGCAGACTCCCATTTTTTTCTACTCATCATAACTGGGAGTTCCATGCTCATCGAAATCTTGGACAGGATCTGCCAGTAAACTAATATTGCCTACTCAGAAAACGTTTGAGTTTAAATTAGGTTACTTCTAGAACCCTGGACAGCCAAAATAACTCGCTACTCTTTAGGGATGGGAGCATAGTCGGTGAAAGGTATGTAGGAGAGAACCTGGTCAGGTAGCATACAATAGGTTTATCAGAGCGTGTTTGTTGAAAACAGCTAACTTCTGCGGCTGGAAATGAGGATGATGAGAGCTGAGAGACTGAACCTAAACAGTAAATGTTCCGTTAAACCAAAACATTTAACTTAGAGAGGCTAAAACGCTTCGTAGAACTGCAGAAGTGGGTGATAATTCTCAGTGGGTTAGTCACTTCAAGTGACCCATTTCATGTAACATGTATTCATTTGATTCATTGTAAATATAAATAATATATAGATTAGCAAAGCTTTAAACTGTCGTTAAGGCGGTAAACGTTTTTCTGAGAACATAACTGGAGCTGAAAACAATGTGTAATCAACACTGATGGTAATTGCGGTGTGGTATCAGCTAATCAGCTTGTGTCAGAACATCAAGGAGAGCTGTTCCTCCACCTGCAGGTCCATCCCTCAATCTTCCTCTCACCCTCCCTCCTCCTCCTCCTCCTGTTTCCCATAGAGATGTTATTCATTATCCTGCACACCTCATATGTGCAAAGCTCCTTCTGATTATCTGTTACCTACCTAACATAGGGCTCTGTACGGGTTACCTAGAGACAGGGAAAGAGCCATTAAACATAATTACTATTGTTTATCAGTAATTGCCTTAATCATATGTGCGATCTAGCAGGCTTAGCAAGATCCCAGTTCATCCTAGCCATGATTATCTAATACAAGGTGTAGACAAAAGCTTTTACCTTAGAAGTAAGGGCTGCATAGGAGGGTCAAATTTTAAGTTGCCTGTCAAATAGAAACATTTTACAGCGATAAACAAACTTTGTAATATGTTTAGGGGAACATTAACAAAAGACTATGACAATTTATATGAAATAAAGACAAATGGTCACAATTTGAAGCTACCCAACAAGGATATAATGTGGCGGGTTGATCAACAGCGCTAAAATCTCACGATTGACATTGCAGATGTGCTGAAAGATTTGATGGATGATGGTGTTTTCAGTATGTGTTGGAGAACAGAACTAAACAGAGCTGAACTTTCCAACCTGGGGTGCATCAGATGGTAATTTGGCCTAAGAATTGGAAGCTATAAGATTTACTGCAAGATCAATATGTGTCCAAATAGTGCAAGAGCTTTTAGTAAAAAAGTGATTCAAACAACTAAGAAAATCAATAGCTTTGTGTCTTAAGTGATTGTACATCTCTGACAGACAGCTTAGGAAGAGAATGTTTTCTTTAACATCACAAGCTGTATTTGTGGATTTGATGATCACATAATGTAGAGACTGTTCCCAGTGAGGCACCAAATGTCTTAAAACAGCGTTTAAGAATTTGCTTTGGAGCTGCCACATATAGTTTTTAGAATGGAAATGAGCTCTGTGTGCTGTATCTCTCATTAGAAAGTCACGGAGGACAGAGAGTCTGCAGGTTTTTCTCACAGTCAAACTCTACAGCAGCTGACCACCAACACACCTTCAAAAACAAGAGGACGTAATCTGTGAAATAAAAGTGAGTTTGGCTGCAATAAGAACATGTACACTATTCATTCAAAATGCCACACGGTTGAGAACAGTTGCTCTATACGTTGCCTGAGTTGACTGTCTTACCAGCTACTGATAAAACTTGGCTTGGCATTTCCTTGAACACGTGGAGTTCAGAACTTTGTAATAGAGACAGTGGGTGGTGACAGAAAGTGACTTTATAAAGCCTTGGTTTTTTTGACACACGAACAAGCAGGAAGACGAACCGACAGACAGCTGCTGACCCAGTTGCAGATCAGACCAGGTGTGTCAGCAAAGCCTGGGGGGCTAAGCTGATTTTTATTAGACATGACAGGTTAAAACCCCACTTACCTTGTCATGCAGCAGATCCATGGATGGAAGGATTGCCGATAGGTTACATAGATTTCATTTCCCTCTGGTCCTGTGTGACTGTTCTTCTCTCCCCCTTTCTGCCACCCCCTCTGTTTTAATGCCGCCCTCCATCTCTAAGGTAGTCCATGACGGCTAGTTGATCACACCCAAATGGCATATACTGCAACAGGACCAATAGCCTCGGCAGCTCATCTGCCAGTATTCCTCCCTAATCATGACTGAGAGCATGTTTACTGCTTTTGCTGCATCACCTGTCTCTGCTGTCTCTGCCACCTGTTCCGTTCATTAGTGACAGAACACAGCGATTCCGTATGTTGCCAAAAAATTATATAATCAATCAAATAGCAAAAGAACATATTAATTCATTAAGAATAGATGAAATGTGATGTGCTACATCCCCAGTTGTGAAAGTAGTGTTACAACCACACAAGAAACAAATAAAACAAACTATAAGGTAAGCAAACTATACAGATTATAAATATACTATAAATCTAAAATAATGATAAATCTAAATTAATGATAAATCTGAAATAATTGACTACAATACAATACAATAGCATAACAATAGTACAATGACATGATGTAAAAAGAAAATATAACAAGTTATTACACAGTAAGAGAAGTGTAGTGATTATGTGGTATGATGTTCTACTAACATAAATGATAATAATATGAAATTATAATAATTACAGTGTCATTATGGTGACTGTAGTGTCTGCAGTGATGAGAGCTTTTATAATTCTGAGTTGGTTTTTCAATGCAAACTCTGCAGAAACTCTGAAACAGATGGAAATAAAAAACGGCCCCAGTGCGCTATTCAAATTTTCATGTTGTTTTGCAGTGTACCCTGTGGACTGTTACAGTTTTGGATGAAGTGTGTGTAAGTCAGGGTGACAGGGCATGCCTCATAAACTGGTAAGACTGGAGACTGGGGAGACTTTTGGGTTGAGGGTGTGTTCGGAGGCTGTCTTGACCAGAAAATTAAAGCAATGGTTGTTTCATCTAGCAACCTCATCAGGACAAAATTATAGTTTGTTTAATAATTATTTGTACATTTATCTTTGGGCTTTAATGTCCTTTTGGTCTGGACATACATTGAATATTTTTTCCCCCTATTTTCCTTGAGCAACATTTATCATTTTCCTCACCACATTTGCAATTTTGGTAAAAGATACACACACTTAAAATAAATTAAGTATATTTTATCAACTAATTCACTGTAAAAGAAAACAATCCTAAGAGTTTGGATCCTTGCAGCTCTGTGAGACTGTAAGACACAGCAGTGCTTTGACCCGAAATGCTAACATGAGTTTAGCATGCTAACATTTGCTAATTAGTGCAGTAGAAACAACAGAAACTAATGGGAATGTCATTAGTTTTGCCGGTATAATGCAAATGTCATGCCAATCCATCCAAGAGTTAGACATTGCATTCAAAACCAATAATTTGAAGTTAATGGTGGTGCTAGAGAAAATGTCAGTGGATCACCACAGTCATTAGGATACAAAATCTGGGAACCATGAATAGCTGTAAAAAATGTTACCTAATAGATGAATATGAGTGAAAACACTGACCTGCTGGTGGTGCTAGAGTAAAAGTCTGGGGATCACCAAAATCATTAGTGGGGAACATGAAAGTTGAGATATTTCAGTCTGGACCAAACTGGAGGATCGACTGACAGACCGACTTTGCCAAGAGCAATGCATAACGTAGCTAAAGATTTTAAGTTTTTATTTTTTTTTTAGCAAGTGATTGGAAGTTAAAGGGGAAGTGTAAAGTTTTGTATTTATTTTACACTTCAGTTCTATTTTTGAAATGTCTGATAACCTTTTACTACATTAAAAAAAGAGAGCAACAAGGGGCTCAACCATGTTAATTTTAGGTTTTTGTGGAAGTGAGAAGTAACATCTTATTCGACAGCCATAACCTATTTTGTTTTTCTAAAGCCAGCCTTGAAAGTCAAACTTGAAATGCAGTCCCTGTCCTGGTCATGCTCGTGTTCCTTTAACCTCTTTGTTGCCACCAGAATTCAGTTACTGTAGATGTGTTTTTTAGGCAGTGACATTCCTAAAGGTCACCGTAAGCTGAGAAAGCCTGTGGTTTGGAAAACATGAGGCAAAAATAGGGAAAGGCAGGGTCCGAGAGAGGGAAGAGCTGACTGCCCTATGTATTCCCCTGCCGAGCATGGAAGCGTGTTGAAGCAAGAGATGATGCTTTTTCTTTCATGACAATAAATTATCCAAAACCCAGAGGACCAGGCCGTGCTCTGGTTGACATTGTGATTAAGAAGTGAAAGTACTTAGATTCTTAGATACTCGTTTTTTGATCATGTGATGTCATTGGAGTGAGTCAAACCTCACACTAACACTTACATAAATTAAAAATAAATAAATATAAAAATAAAAAGCCTCCAGCAAGGGAAGTGGTGGATTCATTTACTATGTTTTTAAAGTGAGAAATAACTCAACTAACTCTCTTCATTTTTGGACATCTTTTAAAAAAAAAAAAAGAGAAAACAATGAGAACATACATTATATACCACTAACAAACACAATTAACAGCAACAGCTATTAAAGGGGCAACATGGAAAATACGAGAATCTTAGTTGAAAACGTTCAAAAAAATGAACTAACCTTATCAACACAATGTGAAGAAGTAACAGCTCTGACTTTATATGAAAGATGCATCTGTATTTTGTGTATTTCAGAGATATCTACTGAGGTTAGCATGCTAACCAGCTTTTATAAAGTTCAATGAAGTAGCACTGTGGGACAAGAGAACCTGATTTTTAGTCATTTCGTAGGCAAAGACACCTGGGGCGGTGCATGTACTGTGGTTGACATCAATCATGGCTAATCAAATCAGCTGTCTCCTGCCCAAACGGCACACCCGCTATCTTGCTGACAGTTCAGTGACGGAGAGGAGAGGCTTGTCCCCAGAAGACACTGGTTGTAACACATGTAAAATATACATTAGTACAGTCATATACTCCACCCTTATTAAATGATTGTCTAATTCTTCTAAGTATAGTTTTTTGGGCATTTTGTTTCATTATGTCACATATACAGTATATCCATATATCTTGTGTGTGGCGGTGTGCAGCAGACATTTGGATTGGTTATATTCACAATTTAACCACATTTACAGTATAATTACTTTACAGAAATTTGTTTTTTTTTTTCATTTTGCTGGTAATTTGTTCTACTTGAATGATTTAAATGATTCTATTATATTTGCAAAATTGAAGTGAAATTATATGACAAAGAGAAAATGGAAAACTTAGAAACATAGAAACCTACAATAAACAAACTGAAATTCTAACACTACAAAACATCTGTCCATTCTGATGCGAGTGATGTCATGGTGAGGCTCAAAAAAAATGAATGAAAGAAGAGTAACAAAATTCATATATATTCTTATAGTCTGTCCGTCTCTCTCTCCTCTTCCTGCCACTTTTCTAGTTTCTCTTTCTCCTCAGAGGGAGGTGGCAGCCATTTGCAGTGCTCTCACGCCAAAGCTACAACATCTTGCCAAAATCAGCTCCACACCAACAACACACATCCAGTGATCAGATAGAACAGACTTTTTCATTTTCATTTATTTCAGGTGCATAATAATGAGAGAGAGGGGAACAGGTTCACAGATGATCAGCCTGTGTTTGTATGTAGTGTCTGTTCTCCTTGTTGTCATTACCAAACTCACACATTTTAGTGATGGTTATGATCATACAGTACGTTTACATTCACACAAAAAAATCATCTTGCAGGGAGACATCAAGTGACAGACATTGCATATCTGTCCGTCCACATTTGTGATATTGGGCTGCATAAATAAAATTTAACTGACTTGATTTGCTCTTTATTCGTAATGCCGAAATAAGTGCAAATTCTCCATTCATTACAACTTTGGTGTTATTTTTTTGTCGTTTTTATTGTATCAGTTTGATGAAATTGGACTTGCAAAGTTAATTTGTTGACATCTGAAAGCACAGCAACTGAAGCTACAGGGAAGTCAGACCATCAGAGAGGGTGAAATGCTAGATTTGGATTGGGCAAACTGCCATTGCTCTTTAAGGTGAGGTATGCAATTCTAGAGAAACACATGACCAATACTATGATATGGAGCACTCAACAACACAGCAAGTAATGTAACTAACATCAGCTAAGTTGTGTGTTAGCAAACTGTTGCTGCAGATGCTGCTGCGAACTTAACACGCAAAGAGGACGAGACCGTCCCAGAGTCAGCACACCGGCTCAAGACAGCGATACTCACAACACTCCTGCTACTATAGCTAACATCACAACAACAGCATGTAAATAGAAAGTAAGTTGAATGTCTGTGGGCAGTTAATTTAACATTACCTGACACACAAAACATGTCTGGAATATTGTTGCGTGGCTTTGTCCGAGCCACTTTGTTTCCCATTTACAGAGTCAGGGCTGTGTACAAACATTACAGTGTAGTGTACACACAGAACAGACAGCTAGCAGACCGTGGGGAGATATTTGAATTGAAAACAAAAAGACGTGTATTGGATTAGAATCGCATACCCCACCCTGCCTAATTGAGTTTTGGTTATGTTGAACACCACTGATGGTCTGTGATTTATGAATGTTGGACTCCTGTTCACATGTGATTATATAACCCTGTAAACTAACTAAGACCTTTGACAGGTCATACCAGGGTTCAAACAAACTACGAGACAATACAAGTCTCATTTAAGGGCGTGTCCTTACTGGATGATTATTTATGTTTGAAGACAAATGTTTGAATGTTTAAGAGCAGCAAACTTTTTCTTCTTCAGCGCACCCCTATATTTTTAGTATATCAGTCTGCACTTTTTTTGGCCTATAGTCAATAATTTAAAATCATACACTTAGCACCGTATTAATTTGGAGGAACATTCTCTCTTTCTCTATACAGAGTTGAGAGTTAAAGTCCCACATTTTGTACCCCCACCATCCACCCTGACCACCTCCCCATCTTCTTTGCTGTACAAGAACATTTTCTGGACTCGCCATGTTGCCATTCAACATAATCAACATATTTGGCAAAACCATATACAGTAAATGTTAAACGTTTTGGTGACAGGATTGCGTGAGTGGCAGATGGAGATATTAAAATAAAGGAGGGGGAAAGTCAAATGTTCCTCACCTCATCTCTGTTTGTCCCTCAGTGACTCTTTCTGTTGTGTTGTATTAGTGCCAGCATCAGTCAGTTTGTTTTGCTGGCTTGGCGACACCACTCTTCTGCCAGCTGCACTTCAGCCTGGAGAGTGCACATCATTCATTTTAATATTTATCCACCCTCCCTTCTACTTCTCCTTTCCATTCACCCATCAGTGCTGTCCTCTCCTTTCCTCCTATTTATTTCACTCCCTCTTCTTATATATTTTGCTATTTCCTTTTAGCTTCTGTTCTGTTCTTATCCGTCCCTCCTTCCTATTAGTTAAACTTTTTTCATCCTTCCTTTTCTCTTTTGTCTATACACACTACTCTCCCTCCCCTGTCTACCCATTCTGGCTCTCTGTGTCTCCTCCCCCCTTTTCATTGATGTCAGAATTAGTATTCTGATTTGCAGCAACTATTCATGCTGTTTTTGTGATAAATCGATGTGACTGTACGCCTGTGAAGCACAGTGATGTTATTTTTTTTCACCCAAGGTTGTTTGGTTTCATGAAAAGTGATTTAGTTTCCAGTGCTCAACACCCATCAAATTTTTCACACTACACTGATTGGCTGCAATAAATCAAGTTACTAAAAGTTGTAAAGTAAAGTTCAGTTTATTCAGTCGATTCAAGTTCTAAAGTAAATTATCTTCTAGATCAGAGGTGTATTGTATGATAATTACATTTGTAACCCTATCTCCTGGAAAAAACTAATGTAATGACACCTGAATTTCTGTCAAAATCTGCCAAGTCGCAAAATGTTCAGACTGAACATGTCTGCTAAATGTTAATGGACAACATGTTGCCCTACAAAATGCGACCATAGCAACGAAAGCATGTTGAAACTTCGTTATGGTTATGTTTAGGTGCTCACAGCACTTGGTTAAGTTTGGGAGAGATCAACTTGCTTTTCCTCAAACTTCTTTCCCCCAGGTTTGTTACCTAAACCATACCACACGCAGGACTCAGGAAACAAACGCTGGTGTCAAAGTTGGCCACAAACCCTGCAAATTGCACGTGATACAAAAATATTTTTCAGAACATAATCCAGGCAGAAATTGTTTCCTAAAATGTTAGCTGGCTGATATTATTTCTCCATTGAAGACAGTCTCAAATTATTAGGCTTCATTTACAGATGCCTTCATCTCTCTGTCATTTATGCCTTTCATCCAAATCCTCAGTGAATCACCCCACTTCCTTTCCTTTATTTCACCTCGACCTGCCCACCTCCAAACACAAGCTCGCACATGTGTACCCCACCTCGCCCCAACAGCCAGTCAGTTTGATCAAACGTTTGATGGTTCTTTGACTGACAACCACTCAGAACAACACACACACACACACACACACACACATAGAGGATCAAAGCTGAGTGTGTGTTGGAGCTGTAGGAGTCCCCATGTGGGAAACTGCTGCCCTCTTGTGTTGATGGTGATGAAGTGATCTCATTATCTTTTGAGATGTGTTTGATTTATTCTCTTGAACGCATAAAATTGGAGTCCTCCCTCTCCTCCTGTGTTTTGTGTGTGTGTGTGGGTTTGTAACAGCAAAGTGATACAGGACCAAATGCGTAATGCTGACACATGCTGTGACGCAGTTAGTCTCCATGCCCCCCCCCCCACACACACACACACACACAAACACACACAAACACACACCCTAGTGAATACAAGGCACGAGGTAGATTTATTTATCATTTTAAAACACAGGGTTGTTTAATGAGATGAAGTTGTGGCTCCCTTTATGCTACTCACAAAAACTAAAACTTTACATACAAAAATGATATACTGTAGATGAGTGGATAAATAACAATTCATAGAAATAAAACTATTTTTCATGGTGCAGTGCTGAGGATGAATTTAAGAGTCTCAGCCTGGGGGAAGAAGCGGCTCTGTAGTGGTGCAACAGCAGATGCTTCTGTATCTCTTGCCAGACACAGGTGAACAGGTTGTGGCTGGGTGGGTACTGTCTTTTAGTATCCTAAAGTTAAGCTTGAATTAATTCATTGTGTTGACTATTTGAAAATTTTTCCTGTTGATTTAACTTGCGTATGTAAGTTATCAGTTGAAAAAAAAGGCCTAGTTGCTGCATGTTTTGAGTTTGAAAGAAACATAGACATAATCAACTAATTATTAGGGTTGAGCAAGTACTCAGTTGAAACGTGTTTCCAGTACTTATCCTTTTTACGAGTATGACTTTCATCAGAGTAAAATGTGCCAATATCTGTTTTCTATTAAACTATAAATATAGGAGCCTTTAAATATATATATATATATATTATTGTAATCAAAAATACTGCTCTGAAGCTCAATTCTGAGGCTGTTCTGTAAATAGTTTTCTAATAAGTTTAGCAACTTCTGATTAACCCATACCAATTTCAGGGTTAAATAACTTCCAGTTAGTCCTGCCCACATCCAGATTTAGCCCCTGCCCTGCCTGTTCCAAGTAAGGGACAGCCGGGACGAATGAAACACTTTTCAAGGTTTTAAGGTTACAGACAGAAATCATTTGCTGTTGTCATTAACAACTCACATGTGTGTTCTATCAATACCAGGTGTTATCTTGTTAAAATGTGGAACGACTTCAGTATAATTTTACTTTGAAGGAAAGGTGCGCATTGTTTCATTGATCCCTACTGTGCGGGACCGATGAAACACAACGACATACATTTAAATAGTTTAAGTTATTCTTGTTTTTATATAGAAAGCTTGAGACTGCCCTTCTTAATACCTAATTGCAAACTCATTATGTCCTTTTTCTCGTTCCAACAGTGACTCTTGACGTTTAAACTTCACTAGCTTCTAAACTGTAAAAGTTTGACATTTAAAACTTCAGTGTTAAAGTACTAACTAATCTTTTATGTGATCGTGACCATGGCACACAAAAAGATCGCTTGAGTGAATTTACTTTCTGTGATTGAAAACAGCTTCTTTCATATAACTCCGTGAAAGTGTGACGTATCCACCTGATTTTTCCCTGTTCTGTTAAGCACTGTGGACTGAATGTGCTGAGGTAGTTTGGCATATCAGACTTGTATGGGCTCCGAGAAAATCGCTGTGTTTCATTCGTCCCGCGTTTCAATCGTCCCGGCTCTCCCCTACAGATACAGAAAATTTGTTGAACAGATACAGATGCAGATAGTTGTGTACTTGCTCATCCCTACTAATTATAAACTGCATATAAGTCATATATTCAAATTCCAACCAAAACATAGGGCATTTTGTGGTAAACCAAAAAAGACTAGTGCCACTGCTGGAGGAAAGAATTCCCGCAGCAGCCTTAAGGCTCTTTCAGGTAGGAGGTGATATGCGCCATGCTTGCTGCTGGGTTCAGTGTAAAAGTTCAACTTTGACCACGGCGACACGACGAAACTGCCCTGCTACGATGGAAGTCATCGAAGATAATGGGTTTCATGGCGCAGTGGTTCTGTTTTAACGTCTGTCTGAAAGGCCCTTTTTACATGTACACTGAAACAAATTTGGACTTAAAATCCTCTTAACTTGAAATGGAAAGTAGTATAAACGTGGTTAAGTTGTTTTAACTTAAAATTGTAAGGTAGAATAATGCAGAGACTAGTGACGGTGAGACTAGTCAAGAGACATTTTCTTGCATTGAAAAGTAAAATAATTATTTATTTTAACTCAATGTATGAAGTGGAAACAAGTTGTTAGTTCAGTCAACTAAAAAAAAAACGTTGAGACTACTAGAACACTGTGGTTATATCAACTTTATGAACTTTAATTTGTGAATTGAAACAAAGACAATTGTCGAGTTGGGGTTAACTTGTATTTTCAAGGCAGCAGGTGATCTTGCACTTCCAAGTTAAACAACTTGAATTGCAACTTTATGATGTTCAGTAGGTTGTTTTCTGTGCTCCACTTTTCTCATTGTTGTTCGGCCGATGGTGGTGGTGTCATCTGCAAACTTCACGACAGAGTTTTCTCCATGTTGGGGGTTTTAGTGTACGGGATGTACATCATGAACAGAGTGGGGCTAAGCACACAGGGGGCCGTTGTTGAGTATACAAACACACACACACAAGGTGGTGTTCATGTTGCATTCATGTCAAACAAAAACTGTACTTCTCAAAACTAGCATGGGCATCCAGGTTGGTTGGTTAGTTAGAATTTATTGTCTGCCAGGGGCAGAGCATTGTACATCCAGGGAAGACACACATCATCACACACCAGTTACAGACAGAAATACATGATTAGAGAAAGGAGACATAGGAAATGAGTGAAGGTGAAGATAGAAAAATTCAAGACATAGTGATGAAGGACTTTGGGAAATGACTAGAGGGGGTCACTGCTAGTTTGGGCAGCATTAGCTCTGCCAGTGGGGACTTGGCTTCAGAACCGGAGGGTCATGAGTTTGAGTCCAGCATGGGCCATTGCCGAAGATGCCCTTGAAAAATGGCTGCCTAATGCTCGTAATTAGGATGGGTTAAATGCAGAGAACAAATTCTGCACGCATTGTGCTTTTTCTAAATTGTATGTGGCAAATAAAGTGGATTATCTGTATCATCAAATATGGACTGAGCTTTGGTGATAAAGAATGAGGAAGTGATGAGTGGAGACTGAGGACAGAAACAGAAGTGTCAGTAAAGAGAAAAGTAATTGGTAATTATGGTTCTGGAAGAGCAATCAATGCTTTGCGTGTAACAGGCAAAGAAAGGCTGAGTTCACAGTTGTACTATACATAAACTGCACATACACACATATAGCATTGATTACTTCTATTACTGCTGTGATTTTTAGGTTGACAGAAAAAAACAACGATTTGCTGCAGTACTTTGTGTGACCACTAGTTGCCAGCAGACACAAATACTTGCAGGTCTTGACTAATTTTCTAAACCAGCAAGTAGACTACAATAGTTTCAGCACCAGGAGAGTCAAGTTTGAGGTTTGTGCATCAGAATTAAGCTCATGGTCATTTAGGGTTTGTGTTAGAGACACAGTTACATTACAGACAACTTTAGAGAGTAAGGTACATTTTAAAATGTGGATTAACAAATGTCTGTGCTGTGGTGGAAGACCCACTCAGATATTTTATTTAACTACAAGTAACAATGCCACAGTGTTGAAATACTCTGAAAGTCCTGATTATAAGTAATTTAAATTTAAAGTAGAAAAGTATTAGCATCAAAATATACCAAAATCACTTCATTGTGCAGAATAGCCCATTTCAAAGTAATTTATATAATACATTGGGTTTTAATTATAGATGAGTTAATATGTATATCACTTTAATGTTGCAGCTGGTAAAGATGGAGCTAATTTTAATTACTTTATATAATGCTGGGAAGCTGAATATCCCCCTGGGATCAATTAAATTCTTGTCTTAACTGTAGTGGAGTAAAGAGTATAACATATGCCTCTGATTGGTAATGGAGTAGAAGTGTAAAGTAGCAAAAATGGAAATAATCAAGTAAAGTACAAGTACTTCAAAACTGTACTTAGGTGCAATACTGGAGTAAATGTACTTAGTTTAGTTGCTTTCCAACTCGCGTGTGTGTGTGTAGCAATGCAGAAATATTGTACTTATCTGCAGTATCTCATGTGACCACTATGTGTCAGTAGAGGACTTCCCAAATGAATCAGTCATGATATCAAACACATAATGAAATGGCTGATTTTGTTCCCACCACTTTTTAAAGCAAAATTTATTGAATAACGTTTTGAAATATACCTTGCACGTAAATAACAAATGAAAATGCTTTTAGAAAGGTTTATTTGCACACTAAGAAAACATGCAATGCTATTATAATATAGAAGAAAGAAATGTGCATTGACCAAAAAAAGTAACTTAAAATAAAAAAAACAAGCTACTGATTATTAAATGACCCAAAAACATGCATGCGCCAATCAGTAACTTTAACAGTTTCTTTGTGGCCAAGTTTTCCAATCTCTCCCTTTGAACATGACAAAAGACGAGGGAAGACTAAATCATGCCTACATACAGTATGTGTTGCCTCCGCAGGGATGATATTACATGAGAAAGGTTGATCTACAGGAGAAACAGATCTGAAAGCAACACGAATGACTAAGAGCGGCACTGACTTAGATTCTATTATATTTATATATTTCCTTTTACATAAAAAACTACATTTTCACCATAAATTGGTGCAGAAACTTTCACCAGATTGCAGAAAACAAAGTGTTTAATGAACAAAATTTCCTGGGGGAGGTCCCCTCAGACCCCCCCTCATACATCTCAGCATTAAGGATATCTTTAAAACATTGTCTGTGGATCTTTTCGTCTCATTCTCATGAACCTAATACTGCTTATCATGATCTCGTGAGCTAAGTGTCTTTTCACACCCCAAATCCTATGTCCCCACCACTTTTCAACACAAAGTGACGCCCTTGGTACTACAGGACTCATGCTCTATTGGGACAAACACAGGTTTGAGGTGAAACAGTCAGCTGGGATTGGCTCCAGCAACCCTGTACGCAGGATAAGCGGTTGACGATGGATGGACCAACATGTTTAAAGCCGACAACATGCCGTTTCTGTAGACTGTAGGTGTTTCTGGTCAACGACAAAGAAACTTTGCTGGTATTTTCATTGTTTTCACCATTATTCCAAATTGCATGTGTAAAAAAACTGAAGACATTTAAATTTGGTTATAGTCAGGAGATTTCAGATGTAAATATGTGTGCAGTAGAGACTGTAAAGCAGAACAGTCTGACGGCTCAGCAAATTCCTTTTTCCTGGATAAATATAAGGTTTAGAAATAGAAGGTTTAGAAATCATTGATTCGTCCTTTATTTTAATGAGGAGAAATCCACAGGGAACGTGTTTGCTCTCTCTGAGGAGTGAACAGTGCACAAGGCAGCAGTTTAAACAAATATCCTTTTGCAAAACCACGCATAGGGAAATACACGTACTTCATGCATTAATTCACACTGTCATACTGTATTAAAACACTTAACCCATGCCATTCCACAACAGTCTCCATTATCAGAGAAACATGGGCAGAAAATCACAAGTTTGTTCCCTGCATTTGTGTTCAATATAGGTGTTGATTTATTTATTTATGTATTTGTTATTGGCATTTCTGCTTTTTTATTTGATCGTGACAGTAGAGAGAGAGAGACAGGCAGGACAGGGGAGAGAGACTGAATGACGTGCACAAAGGGCCCTGGCCCTGGCCGCTGCAATCAGGACTGCATGCTTAACCAGGTGAGCTACCGGGTTAAAGATGATTTTTTTATTATTATTATTATTTTATTCTGCAAGGGAAAAAGTCTCAGTCAAAAACTATTTTTCCCTGGCAAAGGAAACTTTGCCGACGTTGGTTGGAGTCTGAAATGACTATTGCAGAAACTGGGTGTGTTTGTTTTGTTGTGTCAGCGTGGATTGCCAGCCGCATGTTGTGGCCAAAACAGTCAGCCTATCAATTAGCTAATAGTCTTAGTCACAGCTATCTTCCTGTAATGACAAAGCCATTTCTCTGCTTGGAGAGAAGGCCTTGTTGGATGGTGGCGTGTGAAGGGTTGGGCTGCACAGCATGGCTATAATGGCAGTGGTGGAGATTTGCAAAGCCTTTTTTGTCTCACTCACATTGCTATTTTAGATAGTGAATTGCACTCTACTAATTACTTTTATTTGCAAAGCCTCATAGAGGCTTGCTAAACATTTATTATTTTTCCTTCTGGGTTCAATTATTTGACAAAACAAAAATCTGAATGTATTATTGCTTAGCTGATGAGTTTGAAATTCAAGATGTTGGACTTCTCCAGCATGTGAAACAGCCTAATAGCCACAGTTTCAAACATGATTGTAATCTAACAGTGAAAATCCCACATGTCAATGACTGAGACAAAAAAGTATGAACTGGTATGAATAATACAATGAATGATGGCTGAATTCCATTTAGCTTCTTTTGTGTCTTTAGGATCGCCAGTCGTAACACTTACTGGGACATCTTTATTTTTAAAGATATTTTTTGGGGCTTTTGATATTTTTTCAGCCTTTGTACATGGGGCGTGCGCTCCAGCAGTGAACTGACTGGCATCTTTGATGTTGTTAGTAATAGTAGCAGGTGTAGTAATCCCTCTATGAAAAAAAAGAATTGTCGGCCTAGCTGGTCTCTATATTGCACATGGGAATGTGTACTATAGATAAGTCCCCTTTCATAAACAATACATTTTGCTATTTGGCATAATCAAATGACATTTAAATTTAAATTTTTAATTTGAGATATGGTCCACTAAAGTTAAGAAAAAGTAAAAGACCTGTAATGTTGCCTTTTGCTTGATGCCCCCATAATACAAGGCAACCTCATGTTGGGGGAGTTAAAACAAGCTAAAACAGGGTTAAGTTTCTGTTTCAGGTCTGGGTAAGTTGGGACAACTAAAATAAATGGGTAATGCCGTCATTATTCTAGGGAGGACAATTTCAAAGTTCTCACAATACAATACTTCACCTATGATAAATGACCATGACGCCGTAATCTCAGTTTACTGCTCCCTATGGAGTAAACTAGTGAGTGTTTTATGAAGGGAATAATGAATGAATGAATGAATGAATGACTACTCCTTCTTGATTGGTTCAAGGGTGACTGCATCATTTGTGGTAGATGACATTCTGTTTTTCCTAAGAGCTCTTTATACTCTTTCTCTCTCTGACTCTCTCCAGCTGTCACTCAGGGCACCCCCTCTTTGTGATTGGCCGGCTGCCAGCCACTCCCATTTAGTAAGGGCACAGCCTTACCCTTCATGCATCAGCTTTTTCTCAATGAAATCTTTACACTGGGGACATTTATGGCGAACACACACACACACACACTGGCATTATACTTATGTATGTGATATGTGATATATGTGATATATTGACTTAGTAAATTAGTTTAAACTTTAAATGGCTTTTAAGCACATTAAAGCTGCACTCAGCCAGTGTTTTATGAAACAATCCACCTGTTACTTAATGAATTATTGAATTAATTGAATTATATCTGTAGCACACCATTTCCCACAAATTATTTAGGGTGACACATGCATTATTTGTAAAAGGTTTACTGGACCTCTTCATAAACTGAAGCTGTTTTCGCCAAAATGCAACTTTTCTCAAAAACTCATCATGCTGCTTCCAGGTTATATAATGCAGCTGCCTAGATACTGTACTGTAGGAATTTGACACATTTCACCAAAGTGATCAAAATCTTCTAGATGAATTCAAACCGTACATGCGAATATGCTCAACATTTCAGATTTGTATAATTTCCTGATAAAAGTGCAACTCTTCCAATGAAAGTTAAGAAAAAGTTGGCTTAGTTTTGATCGAGTCTCTTAGATGGATTGAGACTTTGGTCAGTTGATTTGTTTAGTGTAAAAATTCAGCTTGTTTCAGCAGTTTAGTGTTTGATTTGCACCACTTTCATAAGTAAACGACAATATTATGCCTATTTTTACATTTGTCTTTTTTCTCACTTGGTGTGAAACTATCAGACAAGGAAAGGGAGGAGGGTGGGTCTCTCTCTCTCTCACACACACACACACACACACACACACACACACACACACATAGATTTGTCATATCAAGAGTTGGAAAAGAAAGAGAAAAAAGTAGGGAGAATGAGGGGTTATGGAGATGCAGAGAAAGGGACAGAGAAATGGAAGGACGACGAAAAAAGAGCAGAGACACAGTGACATGGAGGTAGAGTGAACGTGAGACAAAAGTCAGAGAAATGAGAAGGAAGCCGATAGGTGAGAGACAAAAGCGGATGGAAGTGAATGATTAAGGAGGTGGGAGAAATAAAGGGGCAATGATGGAAGAGACCAGCTCGTCCTCGCCAGAAAAACGACCATATAGGTAGATGTGCAGCAGCTTATTATGACCCATATATACGTTTATTGTTACACTGCGATCTCCAATGTATGATGCTATCAAATGAGGAAGCCAGGTGATGTAAAATAAGGAGCGAGAAAGTCGAGGTAATGACGTGGATTGGGTGGGATGGATGGGTCAAACAAACAGGACCCAGGAACACGAGTTTTGAGGTCCAAGTCAACCTTGACGTAAAAAGTTATAAATGAAATATTGTTGCGAGGGTGAGTTAAGTTACGACTTAACCACAGTCTTTTTGGTGACCAAACCAAGTAGTTTTGTTGCCTAAACCAAACCAAACAGCAACATAGAATATTCTTACGGTCTAAACATCAGATAGATTTGTTGTTCTAGTTGTATGCCGGCACTGTATCTCCTCAGCTAGGCTCAATAAACCACACGTGGTGTTAAGTCTTCATCAGTCTCCGAAAGTTCTTTACACCTGAACCTGGATCACAATATTTCTTCAACAAATTTGTTCCGGTATGCCTGTCGCTGGACTCGTACTTTCCAACAGACGTATATTTCGTTTTGGGGAACAGTCATGTCGTTTTGGGACAATTGACAGTAGAACTATTATGAGGAGATTTTGCGTGAGACGATAGGACGCAAAGTGTGAATCAGAGAAAGAAGAGAGAGGGAGGTCGAAGAGGACAGAAAGAAGCTCCGGAGGGGGAGCGAAGGAGAAATAGAGAAGGAAGAAGGAATAAAGTTAGGAGGAAAGGAGAGGGAGAGGTGACTTCATCTAGGATAAACAGCGAAAAGAGAGAGATGAGGAGGTATGGAAAGGTTCAGGTGAGAGCAACAGAAGGGAGAAAGGAGAGAAGTGGGGAGCAGATTTATCCAGTCACTTTATCATTGCCTCGTTTACGTCTGTGTCCTGGTCTACTTACAATACACACACACACAGTGTTACTTACAAACCTATGAGGACCCTTACTGGCCTAACACATTCCCATGCCCCTAACAATCACATCTACATATCTAACCCAAACCCTCACTCTTCCCTTAACCTAAGGCTAAATGTATCCTGAAATGATCATTATGGTTTATTACAACTTATTTTGTATTTTGCCCATCATTTCTATTGATTATGGTACCCTACTCACCAGTTTAAAGGACAATTCCACGAAAGCCTGTTTATAGGTCTTCTACTGCATATATTGTATAAAGCTTTTTGTTGCCCCCAAAGGAACGGCATGAAATCTGATAAATTACCTCAAGCGATGTCACTTGAGTCAGCATTGGTTAAGGCCGAAGAATACAAGCCAGAAAATTAAAAACATCTGCGGAAGAAAAGTTTACCGGATATCTATAGCCCATCCCTCATCTCTGATGCAGGCTAGCGGCTTGAGGCTAAGTTAGCTGCTACTTATAACACACCTGAAACTCGACCGAACTGTCATGAGTTGCAGTGTGAGACATGTAAGCGCCAGGTTTTGACAAGAGAGGAGAATGCGTCCAGCTCTCCATTATGACTCTGACAATGTCCATCCATCCATCCATCGTCAACCGCTTATCCTGCCTACAGGGTCGCGGGGTCTGACAATGTCATCGGACTAAAATGGTAAATTAGTAGAGTACTCTGTTCATAGTTGAGATCTAGGAATGCAGCAACATCGCTACAAAGAAGTCTAAAGCCAAACTTATTTGAAGGAGAAAACAAAGGCAAATGGCAAAAAAATATTACCTTGAAGACATCCTTCCCAGTTAACAGATGAACTTTCTGGTTCAACTTTAATCTACCGTGCTGTAGTGCACTTGCAAATTTGAGAGACTATTTTACAGACATTTCAGGTGCGCTCACTTTCAGTTTTACCTCCAAATAAAGCATTTAAGGTAATCTGGATAAGCAGGATAGTTGTCCACGCACATATATACACACATGCACTGTATATATTTATATAGATAGATAAATAACCTACACATACATAAAAGTCCACACTTAAACACACAAAGAGCACACAGCATTGAAAGAATAAAACTGACACACACTTTCACACAAACCTACACAATCACCAGTTTACAACACACCTCCAATACCGAGACTGTAACAGCAGATAAACTCAAACATTCATACGGCACAGTAAGCACATAGATAACACACACATATACACTAAGGAGATGTGTTCAGAGTTTAGCAAGGGAACAGAGAGAAAACAGGCTGTTCTGTTCCCCTCCCTTCCTCCTTCATATCTCTCCTCCCCCCACGCCCTCTCACTATCTCTCCCCCCCCCTCTCTCTGTCCCTGTTCTCATCCTTTTCACCTTCCTCCACCTCCTTATCTTTCCCTTTCAATCGTTCGCATGCTCGCTCCTCTCCTTGTCTCCTTTTTGTCATTTTGTTATCTCTTTTCTCTCACTTCCTATCTGACCTTATTTCCTGCCTCCTCTACATCTCTCCTCTTCCACCATATTTACCTTCCTCTCAACTGCTTTTCATCATATTTTTAGCTCCTCACCTTTTGTTTTTGACCTGGTTACTTGTCTCCTCACCTCCCTACTTTTTCTTTTTTGTCCTTTTATGCTTTCTTTTCTTCTTCTTCTTCTTTTCTCATGTTAAAAACCGTACATGTGTGTTTTTGCAGAGATAAGGGCTTTTGCTGACATGCCTGTAACAACCATTAATTTATCTTTCTACCATTTTTTACTGGTCCCACCATACATCTAGTGGAAGGCAGATACGCCACCTGGAGAGACAAAGGTTCTGTCCACATAGTACCAAAAATAGGCAAACACTCGCATTACTTCCCAGTCCACCTGGTCTAGCTTTACTTGAACAGGCCCCGCTTGGGAATTAAACCTCTGTTGTTGATCTTCATGCTGCTTGCCAGATTTGTTGCCAGAGACATGCAACTATTCTCGAGGACACGGGACTAAACATGCAGTGCTGCTGTTGAGCCCACTACCCACTGAGACAATGATGACTGGTTTGTAGGGCAACATTGCAAATGAGGCCATAGGAACATTGGGCCCTGCTATGGGGTTTTGTGCATCCACTCTTGGGTATCTGTCACTAGCCTAAAATAATTTGTATTGTACAAATTATTCTGATTTCATTTTGAGCTAATTTTCAATGTAATGGCTCGATTAAACCCACTGGAGTGGTTGATGATCAACTTTGATTTGTCTAAGTTTGCTAACTTTGTCTCAAAATCCTAGAAAAGAAGGCCCTATGAACTATTTAAGTAATATCCTTTGAATTCTCCAGTACTATTTAAATGTTGCTGAGAACGTTCTCGATTGTTGGCCTTTTTTTGTTTGAAAATGTATATGCAGCACAATGGTTCTGGCCTATCTGTGGTGTCCTTTAAGTCCAGGAGGGCTGGGCATAGTAGTATGCATGGCAATAATAAAAAACGTAATTCATTCATTCATTCAATGACATCCCCAGGAATTTATACTGGATGAATCTTCAATGCACAATTAACGTCAAGTGCAAATGTTCATTGTCAGTGCAGAAAGTGGAAAATAATGATGTTGTAGTCGGGGCAGTGGATGGGTTTGTAATAACCTGCAATCAATGATAAACTTAACGATACCTTAAACACAGTTTGTTTTCCATTATCATGATTTTTCCCTAACCTTAACCGTACCATAGTTGTCATGCGAAGTAATTTTTTAAAAACTGGTGTGTTCATTGTGAGAAAGAGTGTGTAGCTTATTTTTTTGTTGCAAAATATGTGTTTTCCCACCACTGAAACCTGGTGTGTTAATATTGTAGAAACACAGGGATGTGACAGTCAAGGACAAGGATCACAGAAACATGTAAAAGTTGATGAATGAAGTTTAAATCAAGTTCAGTTTAATTGTGCTATTACTGCAGTCACCTAATACACTTAGCTGTAAAAGTGAAAATGTAAAGTTTAAGTTAGTCCCCACATTTAATTTTCTGCCTGTTTGGCTCTTAAAATTTTTAAAATGTCTTTCAGGATTTAAAAATCATGTGGTAAATCTACAAAATTAGTCTTAAATATAACCAGTGATGACCAGATTACTCGTTGTCGGTTGTTGCATCCTCAGTTTCAGAAAAAGGGCCATAACTCGACAGACCCTATTCTGACAGCAGTTTTTTTTTTAATGTGCACAGATGACTCTTCTGTTCTGGGCAAAGTGGGACTCACACAGAGCTGTGGGTGCACTTTTATGTCAAGAAAAGAAAAATTGCACAAAATACTACAGGGAGATTGCTTTGTCCTACTTTTTTGCAGGTGGAACGCAGCGTTCTGTGGCCATGAACATGCTGTTAATTGTTTAATTGGTTTAACATATTAATAGCACAGAGTTACCCAGTGACACAAGATCAGACGCGCATGGAAATAACGAATTACATGTTGGAATATGGGAACAAGCTGACTGTTGGTGACTACTTATTTTAGGTTCTTAACCTTATGTAACAACAACATGTGGATTTTGATGTTATTTTTTAATATCTGTATGTGAGGGTTTGGGTTGTGTGATACTTCTTTTTACTATGACAAGGCAGCATGATCTATTTCCTAAATTGTTCATATATTTAGAGATAAATTTAATTGTGTCTGTAGCGCAGCAGAGTAGAATCTCTCTGTTCTTCAGTGTCCACCTCTCAGACTGGACTGCATCAACATGTGTGATTCATCTGTCTTAAGATGCTTAATTCAAGCTGGACACTGAGCTGACCCACTTTAGTGATCTAACTTCATCCATCCACCTTTTCATCCTGCCCCTTCCTTTTCTCTCCTGCGGTGCACTCATCACTTATTCTCTTACAGATATCTACAGTCATGGTGGACTATTAACATTCAGCCTCCTTCTTTTTGACATTCTTTATTTTCACCCAAACTCGCCCCGCTAATGAAATACTAGCCCAGAAATTTTACCTATTAAACCCCTCCATCTCACCTAAATGGCAGAGCTGATTTTGAACGAGAAAAAGGCGCATTAGGATAAAAAAAGATTGTGGATCTTAGCAACGTCCTGACTGTGCTCTTTAATCAGTCAGAGTATTGGGAGTCATAATTCACTCACCCACAGTAAGGAGCAGTAGTTCCCACACTACAGCCTCTTTGAAATGATGGATCATGATGTTTCCTCTGGTTATACATCAACTAAAGTAACTGTACAGTAATAATAGTATGAGGAATTTTAGGAAGACTGACATTTCCTTGCGATACACTTAAATAACTTTGTGTCTGGAAACCTTTCAGAGGTCTCTCTATTTTCAGCATTAGTGGCTCCAGCTCTGTTGCAGAGTAATTTTTAACATTAACCAAAAATGACTATTTAAAAATGTCCTCTCTACAAAATAATGGCTACAGTAAAAGGGTTAACCAAACAGATCATATTTTCCAATCTTATTTGGGTTGATTCTCCTGTAAATTTAACATTTATCCGACTGGGTGGTTATTACAGCCCCTCGGTGGGTATTAGACATCCTGAGACATATGGGCTTGACGTGCTTGACTTGCCTTTCTGTTGGCCATCCCTCAGACTCTGGCAGGTTGCCACAAATTGTGCTGCACTGAAATGAGCATTCTGGGTTTTCTCCCGAAATTTTTTGAATCTTGGATTGGCCTGTGAGGGTTTTTATATTATATTTACTGGTGATTTTAGGCAATAATGCTTAATGCTGATCTGAATTTCTGCCAGGGGATAAAGTAATGGTTGACTTTCTGTCTGTCTCTCTCTCTCCCTGACTCCCTAACATATTAGTGAAGATAACTGAAGACCATTTCAGATAATGGAATAGATTGTAGTTTAATATCAGTTATTATGTTACTGCATTTTTTAAATGAATTATTTAAATTAATATACCAGAACTGACAACTAAATTGTAAGCTTTTGTAGAAGGTTGAGCTTTCACATTATTCATCAGATCAGCTTTTTCTGATGACGTAAAATGTAAGCACTTAAGAACCAAAAATGTTAAGCTGAATTTTTTGGGTCAGTATTGTATTTTATTATATCACCATCATATCACACATCCTTTCTACTTCCTCTTCCAGTCCTTTTCAATGGTTTCCTCAACAATAAGCAATTAATTTATTAATTTTGTTTCACATGCACTATATGAAGCCATGTGTGCAGAGGAAGCAGGATTTAAACTTCCCTCTCAAGCTGTCGTGTTTCATTCTTCACACAATTACAACCTCCTTTTTGTATGTAAATGAGCACAAAACGATGCCTTTCATCTCCGCCATTACATCTTGCCCGTCTATATGTAGGCCGTCTTTTCACGCTGTGTTGTAGTCCCGCTATTGAGAACAGCTATAAGCACCTATGCCTTCTTATGTAGTCAGACGGCAAGTCGTACAAACTTCATTTTTGGATGAGATCACAAACTGACATTGTATAAAATAAGTGTTAATGGTTCAGTGTTTAAGTTTTTACTGTAGAAACATGGCGGCACATGACAACATCCATGTAAAGGGACCAGTGGTGTATGTAGATAGAAATGGCTCATTCTAAGGTAATAAGAACATAACGTTTCATTATGTAAAGTCTTTATACACCACATAGTTATGTATATTATATTTCATTTCTGTTAATAGATCCTCCTAAATATTAACCACTGGTCCTTTAAAGGTCATTCTTGACCATGGGAATAGTAGTTCGACCAAAGGAAAATACTCAAGATCCATTTACTACCTTTTCAGCTAGTGGGGCCCAAAGCCTTTAACTGCATCTAATTGTCTCAGTCAATGTATGGATCAGTATTTGCTCAGTTCTCATTTACATGACTTGTTGTTTAAAATGTAATCTTGCATTGGGTGTGAATGACCTTCTTGAGTATTTTTTGGCTGTCTGCTGACTCCTGGTCAGTGACCTTTGACTCCTTCCCAGCCGATGCTGTGACCAGTTTTACTGTAGTCTTTAGATACACCTGATCGTCTTTTTCTATTCATTCAGTCTCTTGTGCAGGGTCCTTTCCCTTTCACTGATGTAGTATTCCCCAAGTTCAAATTTGCAAATAATGTCATAAACCACTCCAGAGAGATAGAAATGTCCAAATGTGCCAAAAGTGTAACTATACACGCAGTAAATAATCATATACATGTATAGCCTACATATGTGTGTGTATGTGTATGTGTGTGTGTATATGTCAGTACTATATTACTGTGTGGTCACTGGTGTGTGTGTGAGTGGATGTGTACTCTAGGTGGTCTAACCTCTATGGTTTCATCATGCAGTTTATTAAAGTCTCCTTCTCTTTCAGTCAGTTTCTCCGTCTCTGATCTCAGTTTTCCTTTTTTCCGCTGTTCTCTCCTTCCCTCTCTTTTTTTTCTTTCTATCCGTCGTATAGTGCTGATTCTTTGACTAGAATGCTTACTCCACACACCAGAGCTGGGCCCATTAGCTGAGACCAGCACACTCCTCTTCCTTCTCCTCCTCTTCTGCTTCCCTCCTGCATTCCTCCTCTCCACTTCCATTAACCAGCCAATCAATTAATACAGGTTGAGTCGGCGTGAGAACGAGCCAAAAAAAGAGCAATCTTCTAATTAGCTTGGACGCTACATCAGCTCGCTATATCTCTCTGCCTGTCTGCATAACCCCTCTACACCACTACCGCTATTCTTTCTCTCTCTCTCTCTCTCTCTTTCTCTCTCTCTCACACACACACACACACACACACTCTTTACATAATGATCTTGAACAGTGAGAGCTGAGTTTCCTGAATATTCTCTGCACAAGTGCATACACATACACATAGGCGTAAGTTAAAATCAGCATCATGTCACTAGATGTTACATATATACCTCTTGTTTTCATCTGCCACAGTCCAGTAAAACACAGCTAGTCGACATTATGAGTGAAGCCTTGTAAGTGTTTTGTATGTGTGTTTGTGTCTTAGGCTGGCAATCTTTACCAAAAAAAAATCTAATTTGTTGTGTACTCAATGGCAAAATAGCAGTATTGTGAAGTATTGTGCTCGGCTTCGACTGCCGCAGTGTTGCTGCAGGCTGTCATGCTGAACTGGTCCAAGTAATCAGACAGCCTCAATTCCTGTCCTGTAACTGTATCTGACATAAATACAAATGTACCTGTAACTTTAAATCAGCTTCTCTTCAAACATTTAGTGAAACTGTCGGGATGCTAGCTCTATGCTGCTGGATCATTTTGACTCCAGCTCGTTTTTGAAATTGCAGCAAGTACATTTGCTAGAAGTTTCTTGCAGTGCTATATTTGGCAGCAGTTTGAATAGACAGCCCTCCAAAACACACCACACACACAACACAAGTTGATTTTGTTCAGCCTCAGTGCTGTCAAACTTACACCCAAGTTTCATTTCAGCAAGCTAAAAATCCTATTCGGTCATATCTAGTTAGCAGCTGGAAGATTAAAATAAAAAAGGAGATGTGGAATAGTCAGAGCTGTAGTTTTTTTCTTTAGAATGGATATTGTGAGCTGTAAAATTCAATAGAAAGAATACTACATCATCAGCAAACAGTACACCAGTCTCTAAAATAATCTGATGCCGAGTCCAAGTTTATTTTGAGGAATCTACATAGAGTTGTGTGCTAAAATTGGTAAACAAATGTTGTCATGAGCCGAAAAGCAGCATGTAAAATATCCCAGTTAGTTATGGCATTGCAGCAGTCTTGGCTTTTTAAACAATTTAACTTGAATGAACATGAATTTTACTGCTAGCTACTCACTATATCATGCACAAATATAACAAATGCAAGAAAATAATATTGTTACATGAAAAGCTTTCTATCAAAGACAAATGATATTCAGTTTGCTTGTAACTTGTAAATGTTTGTGTGGGTGGGTGTGGTGCGTGAATATGTGTTACAGAGGAGGTTACATACAGTAGCTTTGAACAATAGTTGTGGTGATCATTTAGCAAGTATTCATGCGCTTCATCAGTATGTGTACACATCTTATCTGCGTGTGAGAGAAACTTCCTCTCTCTCTGACTGCACAGAGTTTACAGATCAAAGTTTAATAATGAGGATGATGTCTAATACGCAGTCCTACCATAAATAATGAAGAGACAAGAATCTTTGGTCCACATGTACTGTATATGTTCACACACACTTCTTCAAAGAGAAATAAGACATATTAATTTCAGTTCATCCACTGTGTGTCCAGATATTTTAGTGTTTAATTTTTTAGAAAGCACAGACTGTTATGGTATTTGTTGTTGTTATTGAATTTCTTTTAACTGCTATAGTGTACAGTAGTTGTACTAGTTGTAGTGTGAGTACCACTATCAGTAGCGTTGGATGAGAATAATATTTTCCCTGCTCTGCTTGTCAACAACTCGTCTTGAAATTATTTTGAATTTGAATGAAACTTTGTTGAAGTTATCATTGGGCGACACCAGATTAACTTCTAATGAAGATCCGACTTGGTAGTTATTAACAGATATATAGTACAGGTGCAGGACCATCTTAGTTCCAACAGCAGTGTTTATATGAGTTTATGTAGTACTAGCAGCAGCAGTTGTAATAACAGTAGAGGTTTGCACTTTTAGTAGCTGAAGTAGAGGTCATATTAGATCCTTTGGAATACTTATATTTATACTATTATATTAATAATAGTAACAATAGTAATGCCTGATGGTACCAAACCAAAATGTTTTATAACTTATTCAGGCCCATTTGTCTTCTACTCCTTCAATGCTTTTGTATCTACCTCTTCATGCTGATTTTTCAAACCTTTCTGTATCCAGGACAGGGTTTTGCTGATGATGCAGGCTGTGTTTTTAGCCTTCCTCATGCTCCCACAGTTATGCATTCACACCTGGAAGTTTCCAGGCACAACTACAATATTCTCCTATGAACTGCTGTCCTGGTGTCATTAGAGCTTAGGTGCTTTGCTCAAGAAAATCTCATCTGTGTACGTTATAGTAGAAGATAGATTCTACAACCTCTTGGCTCGCCGAACTACTCCTTTCAAACGTAAATGGTGTGTCCAGAAAGGAGGAATTCCAGGATGTCATTTGTAAGGGGTAGCACAGTATATTTGTTAACAGGTTATTTCTTTAAAACCATGCACAACCCAGAAAATACTGTGCAAATTATTCCTCCTGATGATACAGATAAATGTTAAACACTTGTTTTAATTTGCATAGGGAATAGTTTAGTGTGTATTATGTGTCACAGAACCACATGAGCTAACTCGTGATGTTTGTGACAGAATATAATGTACATGGGAGAGCAGTTTTTGTTATGTTTATGTGATGTATTTCAAACCTGCTCTGAAGTGAATAGCTTTATACTTCAGCCATTTCACATGTAATATATTATAAACGATATATTAATATATTTAAACGAATCATTCCAGTTGAATAAAACAGATCAAGTATTGAGTTTGCTAGAATAACCGTAGAGCGCGGGAAAAATGTGCAATTTCGAGAAGAAAAAAAACAGGAGACGAACGAAATGTATTTGATACCATTCAGGTATTTTGTTTTAAATTCACAAAAATTTAGTATTGGTGCATAAAGTCGGGAAACTTGTGATGGAAAGATTTAAATGAATGGTCAAGTCTCTTGTATCGGTCAAGCTCAAAAACACTGCATCCCACCTTCACTACTCCACATCCCCAATTTCCAACACCGAGTCTTTGTTTATTCTTGGAGGCTTTGAATGAAGTTATCCAGATGACATTACTGTGACATCATTAGGGGTTATATATTCTGTATTTCTGACTGATTTTCCTTTAAGCATGATGTACTTGTTTGCACTATTTAGACCAATTAAAAGCTCTTTAAGCAGTATCTTTTACATGAACAATGAAACAAATAACACTATAATATGGAAGTGCTGTTAAATGCCGATCCCACTGAGACCAACACCCCAGTCTGCAGATCTATTTGTATGATTGTTTTTGCTTCATCTGTTTATATGGTCAAGCTGGAAATCCATTTTAACAATTTGTTATTTTTTGGGGTATACTGCAGTCATTTTACTTTGCCTATTTTAAATTTCATCTATGTTTACTGTACGTTTCAGCCATTAGAGAGTAAAAATAAAACTGCCATTTGACAAACTGCAGCTGCAGCAGTCAATGAAGAAAACAAGCTGCTGGCACCGGCAGCCTGGCACTCAGCTTCACTTAAGGAAAAGATGGAGGAGACCTTTTTTGTGGACCTAAATCTATCTGAATCCCCATAGGTTAAAATAAAATCCTAGGCTGCATTTTAGGGAACCACTTCATCTTCAAGTTAAATTCAATAAACTAAGAATCATGTTCATTGCCGCAGTTTCTTATCATTTATAAAATCACAGCTATTTTCTGGATTAGGCCATCATTTCTACTCAAAACTAAATCTAATTTTGTAATGAAACTTTTAGAATAGACATTAACAGTTCTAAGTGAATCATATTGTCCAATTTAATTTTTGAACTTGAATTGGCCCTCTTTACCCTGCTGTGGTGTAGCTCTCTCTTTTCTCATTCTCTACCTCTCAGACAGCTCTGTATCTTTGGCCTGCTGAGTGAGATCAGAGAACAGAAAGGGAGGGTGTAGGAGGAGGAGAGGTGGGGGTAAGGAGGGGGCGTCGTTTCAAGGGGGAGGTGCCAGGGCTTCCTGCGGGGGTTGCCTGTGTGAACGCACCCTGAATGACAATGCTGCGCATCAGGGCCTCAGCACGACTTCCTCAGCAGCAGCGCACACACCAACCAACACACAAACACACACTCACAAGGAGAGAGCTTGGGAGAACTGCATGGGCATGCAGCAGCAGCAGCGATAACAGAGGCATGCCAGTGTGCAAAAAAAACAAAACAAGAAAAAACGAAAGGACAAGGAGGGAGAGCGCTAAATGTCTCCAGCCGTCACCTTCCTGTCCGGTCGTCCTCATTATCAATAAGTGATGGTGGCAGCTTTTCATCTCTGGCATCAGATCACCGCGTGGTTTCCCGTGAGCGCGCAAATCACAGGCAGGCTTGTCCACCAGCACCACCCCACCCCACCACCAACCACCTCTTCCCGACACTCACTTTCACTATCTCTCCCATGCTGTCAGCGGGAACGGGCTTTTATCATGCCTGTTAGTATCCACTAGTCTACGGGAATCAGATGACGAGCAAATCCAGCGATGCGCACACGTTGTGACGTTGAAAAGCCATCTTGTAAATAATACCATAGCTCTGAGACCATGACAGCAGGTGGATTATACACACTGCGTGACTTCAAGGTAACAGTAGAGCCCAGTCAGAGCGTTATAATAGAGAAATTAGCCATAATACAAATGCGACTCATCTTAAGAAAATGTATTGTTACATTTGAGAACTATAAAAGGCCAAAATAACTGATGTGACAGTGCAAATAGGATTCATTTGACCCACTTTATTTATGGCCAAAGTCCATTTTGTGTTTTTTCCAGTGACTATAACATATTTATCTAACAAGGTGGGAGACTCAAACATGTGAAATAGTTTGTGACATGGAAAACAAATGGGTTTAGGGCTGTATTGAAAGAGTGAACAATGCATTGCATGTGTCCTTCAACAGGGTTGCTCAAATAAAGGGGCAATGTAAGTACTCCAGGTGCACGGTGCATTGTTCCTCCAGTACTTAAAAAAAGCTTAAAAAGATATCGAGAACTTAGATTTGGTGTGCAGAAAACCCTTTTCACCTTCCACACAGTGCCATTGTTAGATAAGCACCTGACTGAATTAAACTGCAATGCAGAGGATTGCCACTTTTCTTGACTTAGTGGGATTTACTTCTTAGTAGTTTGTATTACAAGTAAATGAAAATATTATGCCCAATTCAACACAATCATCTGTGAGGAGGACATTAATTGTCACATTATATGTAATGTAGGTTGAAAAACACAACCTACATGTGTTTGCTCATTTAACATTTTTTTTAAACATACATAGGTCCCAAGTTTGATGAGAAGGAAAAACAGTACATGTACACCACACACAACAGTTTTGTGAGACTTTGTTGACCTCTACATAGTCTAGCACAGTTTGCCTTCAGATCCATTCTAAAACCCACCATATGGCTCACTTTGAGTAATCTACCAAGTGATTTTTAGAACAGACTCAGAACTCCAAATTATAGGTGGTTACCTGCCAAAGTAGCTGGTAGAGAAGACAAACAGCGATCAGAACTCACAAACACTTCTCACCATTTAACAGATGGCCGGAGGTACACTAACTAACCCACCCTCATGCACACCGAAAGTAATCTCTTCCAAAGGCATGCAGGTGGTGTACAGAGCTTTAAACTCTTGTTTCAGCACTTTGAACAGCACCACAAGGCCTTGGAAACATGTCAGTAGCTGTTTAAGGACCAAGGACAGCGTCTAAGTGCTAATGTGACCAAAATTGGTGTTTTTAACAGCCTTTAACTCAATTGTTGTTCTTATATTTATTATATACCTATAAATAAAAATCCCAAAGAATCAGTTTGAAAGGGATTTTCTGGCCACTCTCCTTTCATCGATTTCACAACCCCAACTACATTCCCAACCACCACCTTCATTTTCTTGTTCTGGAGAGGTGACAGCTTGGTCCATTTAGCCCATGCAAACAGCTTGCTGAATTGCATCAAAGAAGACTCAGATGCCAGAGCCAGAATGACAGACGGCTTGGAGGAGAAGGGAGGAATGAAGGGAGATAAAACCTCTTTCAAATTGTCCTCAAAATAACAGTATGTCCTCAAAAGAACAAACAGAGCACTCCAAACTCTCCCTGGTCTCAAATGAAATGTTGGTCCAACTTAGTTTATTGGCAACATCTTTTTTCATACATTTATCAGTTGAGAAAATTCTACAAAAACCATGGCCGTTTTTTACCAAGGAATCCCATTTGAGCCGACTTTTATTGTTAGATTTGGCTTGGTACAGGATTACATAACTGTCTGTGCTGTCAGGTGTGGGATGAAAGTAGGGACAATGGAACTATTGATTAAAAATAATCATCTGTATACACTAGCCAACAGATACTGCTGGGAGGATCCCCTGAAGTCTTTCCCCTGAAGAGACCAAAAGTGGCCACTGAATCATTTATTGGTAATCAGTTTCTCACCTTTAGCGTACTGTAATCCACATTAATTTACAATTCCCCGTTTATGGAAAAGCCTTCTGCTTGGCCTGGTGTGTTTAAGTAAACAGTGAATGGGGGAATTGGACTGTAGTGTTGGTGCTTTTGACATTTGGCGACCATGTCAGGAAACCGTGAGCGGGATCTCCTCAAGGGCCCATGTCCCTAGTGTGCGTCTAACATCATCGGTGACCAGTATTTTAAAACATATTACTGATTAATACATAAAGAAAGGAACAATCATAAGACCTAGATCACCAAAGCGTAGTCTAGAAGTATTTTGGCCTTTCGACCAGATGACATGTTTCGCTGGACGTAGTTTCTTTATAACAATTATACGATTCAATTTAGAGTCACCCGGCTATAGGTAAGGCCAGCTGCCGTACCTTACCATACCCAACTGACACCCATACTCCATCGTGCGCTATGGGTAGTGGGTTGGAGTGGGGGAGGCTCCGGGGAGGCGGCGTGCGTCGTGCGCTGCAAGGCTTGGCCACGGATCTGCGCGCGGCGCTCGGTTCCTGTCAGACTGATCAGATGTTCAGTGCGCGGCTCAACCCGACGGCTGACTGAACGCAGGAGAGCCGGAGAAACGCTCCGCTCGTCGGGGTTATTCGTTTCCAAGGCTGATCTCCAGGGGAATATACAGCCTCCGGACCGACTGCGTGTTGGATCACGTCCCCCTGGGGGGTCGAGGGAGGAAAGAAAAAAAACAGAAGGAGGGATAGGGAGAGAGAGAGAGCTAGAGAGAGAAGACACGCTGGACTTGCTGTAGCTCTGCGGGGCTTGCTGCCTCTCTCTGGTTTGGGGAGCCTCGGGGGCGATGCTGCTGGGCGGGGATGCTGCACGGTTTCTGGCCGATGGCGGAGAAGATGCGAGCCGCTGCTACACACCCGCACCGCCGCCGTCGTATTTCCCGAACAAGAATTGATGATAGTGATGATGCTGCCTCCCCCAGTGGTCTTTTTCTGCTCCTCCGGATCCTACTCGTCCTGGATTCTTCTCCCAACCTTGGATTATAGATGATTGTTGTGGACATTATTTTTCTTTTAACTTCATCAACTCTTTTTTTCCGGGGGGAAGTGTGGGAAGACATAAATTAGTAGATTGAGGACCGGTGTATTTTCGTCTCCAAGTGCGCGCAATCACGCCCAAAATCAGTGACCGACGCCTTGGTGAGGAGGAGGGGGAGGAGGACGAGGAGGAGGGGGGATGCCGCACCGTCCATCACCAAATATCAACAAATGTCACCAGGCTCGGATTTTGGGGAAGCCCCCCTCAGTTGGCGTTTGCGTGTAACCCGAGTGGCGTGGTGGCAGTGAGAGGTGGCAGCAGGGATATCTACCGTGCCACATCAAACATTGCAGATAAATGGCACAAGAATAAATGAATTATTGAAGATTGTACTTATCTATTTCTATTTTTATCTCGCGAAAAAAGGGGACTTGGGGAGGGGAAAAAAGACAACTGCAGATCCTGTCAAGATGCACTAGACTGTTGAGAGGGAAAAAAGACGCAGTCTCCAGCAAGGGTAGCCTACTTAGTGATGATTGCAATATGTATTTAAACGCACAGCTATGCATCCTTCTCGCATGTATTTAAGGTGATCGATTTGTTTGCCTATTGAATTGCAAGATCCGGCTCACTCTTGGAGAGGTTTTTCCCAACCAAAAAAACAATAAAAACTGGATGCCTTGCTTTTTCGACGGAGAGAAAACGCCGATGCTCTGACAAGATATCTAACATTTTTGACAGTTTTCTCACCCGCCAATAAAACCAACTGTGTTTTTTTTTCCGTCAGAGAACTGATTTGCCAGAAATTACATAAACGCATCGCTCTATTTGCCATTCATATTCCAAACACACGATCAGAGACACTGTGCGTTTTCCCTCTCCCTTCCTCTCCCTCCCCTCTCCTCTCCTCCTCCTCCTTTCCTCCCTCCCTCCCTCTCCACACACAAATGGAGGTATCTTCTCGGCGCTGAAGATCTGGGAAGGAGACACAGATAGATAGAAGGAGAAACAGACAGAGATAAGCCAGAGAAGGAACCGAATCCAACTCTATTCTGCATGTGTGTTTGGAGCCGAAGCTGATGGGGTGGTGGCATGTGGAGGTGTCACTCTAAGGTTCCCCCCCGGCTCCTTCCTAACCTCTGGCGTTTGGTGTCTGCAGAATGGCGCGTTTTGGAGACGAGCTACCCAACAGGTACGGAGGAGGAGGAGGAGGTGGTGGTGGCGGTGGTGGCGGGGGTGCCGGCGGACAAGGGGGGCCCGGCCGTGGCGGCAGCAGGCAAGGGGGGCCCCCCGGGGGACAGCGGATGTACAAGCAGTCGATGGCCCAGAGAGCCCGGACCATGGCCCTGTACAACCCCATACCCGTCCGGCAGAGCTGCCTAACGGTCAACCGCTCCCTCTTCCTCTTCAGCGAAGACAACCTGGTGAGGAAATACGCCAAAAAGATCACCGAATGGCCATATCCTTTCATAAGCATTGCCGAGCAGCCTGCCAAGGTACTGGGGTTGTTGTGTGGTGTGTTTGCTGGTGTGGTTGGCGAGGTGTGGCCTAGTGTGGTAAGAGTGGTTTGGTGCTGAAATAGCCAGCACCTGCAGGATGAAAGTTGTGGTTGTTGTGGTGATTTTCAGTGTGGAGTGGTGTGTTTTTTTTTTGTTTTTTTTTTAGTTTATGGCATTTAGTGATGTTTTTTAATTGTCTTCTTTTTTACACCAATGTGTTTTGCAGTGTTGCTTTGCAGTGAGATGTTACATGATGACATGATGTGTGCCTCTGAAGTGTTGTATGGCTTTTTGCAGTGTGCTGTTGATTGATACATGACACAACACATGATTTCACTTCACTCTCACTGCTGTGTCAAACACCGATGGCCTCAGGCTCATCTGATAAAGCTGCTATTGATGGAATGAAAGATGATGTTGATAAGGAGGGTTGTCATGAAACCAGCCATCACAATCATGTTGATGCTGCTGGTGATTAAGATGCATCTTGAATACAGCATTTAGCTAGAACCTGTTAGTGACCTGTGTGTGTGTGTGTGTGTGTGTGTGTGTGTGTGTGTTTTGGGGCAATAGTTGTAGTCAGAGCTGAGTGCTGATGTCAGCGTTATGAAGGCTTAAGCACCATGCCACCAGAAGGGAGAGGAAATGACTCTCTCCCTCTCTAATTACTACTGACCATATATGGGCGGCCTGTGGCTTGTCCTGCAGGAAGGCAGTGGAAAAAGCTGTAATTGTCAGGACAGGTCAGTCTATTGCTATTAGAACCTGGAATACTTTTATCTCTTTTGGGCTCAAGTCAGTTACTTCTTGGTTACAAGAAGAAAACCTGCTAAATCCAATGTGCTGTGTGTTAATGTGTTTTGTTGCTTGGTGATGTAGTTTTAAGTTATTAGATGGTCAGTAAAAAGATGAACCGAGGGGCGCAATCATTACACCATTAGCATCTTAGACCCGTATACCACCAGAATACCCGAGAGGGCATAGTTTTCAGATTCAAGAGGATAACTGGCCATATGTAGACAATGTGACATCACAATAAGGTATTTTCAGTAGCTGCAATCAAGCTTTAAATTTAAACTGATTAACAGATTAACTTGCTTTAGGGCCACACATCAAATATAAGCTGTAAACAAAGCAGACCCCACATTAGAGCTGAAATATCTGTGGCTCAGGAGGTAGAGCGGGTTGGCCGTTAATCGGAAGGTTGGCGTTTCAATCCCGGGTCCCCAAGTCTGCATGTCGAAGTGTCCTTGGGCAAGATACTGAACCTCGAATCGTGTAATCGTGTATGTGTAATGTGTGTGTCTGTTAGTTTCTGTTTGAGCACTTAGGCTATGTGAGTGAATAGTGAATGCGGATGTAGTGTGAAAGCGCTTTGAGTGGTCGAAAAGACTAGAAAGGTGCTATACAAATAGGGAGCATTTACATTCTTGCTGGTCGAGTAATTGATTAATCAACTAATTACATTTTACAAACAATACATTTTTTTAGGGATAGTGCACAGAGACAGATCATGGGAACATGCAGGAAGAGAAGTAGGGGGTCTTCAAACTACAGACAAAGGCCCCTCTACAAGATGGGCTGCAAAATGATATAATAATTAAGGACCTATTTTAAAATGTGGTTTCAGTTGAATGTGTGCTGAAATGATGGATATTCCTGAACAAATGTGCAATTAATGAAATTGCCACAAGTCAACTGGGGCTGTTAGAACCTCTAGAGGTCTGAGTCACAGGCGCAGTTGCTCACTTTGTTGGTAGTACAGCTTTGCCTGAAGATCAAGTTGGTGCACCTATCATTCTACCATTTTGGACCAGTGTCAATCACAATGGGAGAAATGGGAGAAATCTAGGGCTGGACGATATGGCCAAAAATGTTATCACGATAAAAAGTTTCATATCTTTCGATATCGATATCGATCGATATCTATCGAAGTATCAAATCTTCATTTCTTTCGAGTTTAAAGGCTGATCTTTGCTCCTGAGTGAAAGTTGAAGAAACTAATTAATTAATTGTGGTTTAAACTTTTCTTTTTGGTCAACACTTGAGGCCAAACAGTGTATCACTTCACAAATCTGAGGTAGAACATTCAAAACAATTATGATAAAGTCTTTGTTAACAAATATGCAGTAAAATTAAGTAAAAGCTTTTTTTCCTCAAAGTACAAAGACAAACTGCATCAGCTGATCTCAAGTGTTTGATACTGTTTATCAGTAGGTGTTAAGCCATGTAACGCCTTAAATGATGTGAGAATCAGGTTGGTCATATGATCCTGTAGTTGTGTATGTGCCTGTGTAAGTGTGCGTTTGTGGTAATGGTGGTGTGTGTTTATATGTTATAAAAAATTCATAGTGATATTCTCCCACAGAATAACAAAATAACTTTAATGACTACATCAGATCTTTATGTGCTTGAATCAGAAATGAACAAAATAATATGCATCACTGAATAACCAGACTGGCCTTCCTCTTTCAATTATTTTCCCTGAGGTATTTTATTTACTGCAGTATTCACTTACTTACCTTTATATGTATACTATCATATAGTATGAGACTTGTACAGTACAGGTGTCATCTACATAGTGTGGCCCTATACAATGCAACTTTACATGACTAGAATATACAGTTACATTTTCCATAGAGACAATTAATATAGAAAACAGATCTCACAATCCACTTAAGTCAATAAAGAGCATTTTATTCTAAAATTTGATATAAGGAATCCAAATGTTACCTATTCACACCAACTGAAAAACCTTTTGAGACCAGTGCATGTTTGAAAAAGAGGCTTTATTGGACGAGAGGGATTGCTGTGTTTTGGCAGAGAGCCTCCATGAAGGGTAATCTTTCTGCCAAAATGTTTTGACTTTTTTGCAGAAATAAAAACACTTTTAGGAATTCCATCAGCTTACTGAGCTGAGTTTGTTCTGTCCTTGCAACTTTCTTTTTTCAGTGTGTATACGTTGCTTTCATGGTGAACATGCTTTTATTTTTGATTCAATATTTAGAAATGTACATTGCTGAGGAGGATTATGTTTAGTGGTAATTTTGTGAGACTATGAATGTGTGAATCAAAATGTTATATTTATTGTTTTGCAGTTGATTGATCTAAAATTTAAATGAAATTAAATGTAGTCATACCCAACCTACTGTATGATGAACTTATACAGGCTAAATAGAAATATAAACTGTTATTGGAACATAAATATACACGCATATAATGTTGCGAAATAAAATCAGATGCAATTAAAAATAAACCAATCACAAAAACATTTACGCCTACAAATTAAGAACTAATGTTAATGCTGTTGTCCACTTAGCAAGGCTGCTGACAATATAATAAGCCTACTTTATAACGACAAAACAATGTGTGAAAATAATCGAACGATCTTCCTTGTTACTCATCTCATCAAGAAACATGATGTCATGAATCTACTAGTCATTAAATTATCACTTCTTCAACAAATGTGAATTACAGAGAAAACCTGAAGTAGAAAGTGTCAAAAGTTAGCCTTTAATTAGTTAAACAATGATGACATAATGAAAACCTACACCACCTACAGATAGTTTTCTATTGTCTCAACCAAAAGGTGTTGTTTTTATTTTACTGGCAATGTTTTGTTTCAACCCAGAAAGTGTGGAAGCTCTTATGCGTCATTAGGGAGGAGTTTGTTGGATGCATGGTCGTACAAAATGCAGGATTTGGATTTAGATGGCTTTGGCCTCCTGCTTTAGCATTATCTTCACCTGGTAAAACAAGTAGTAAGCACTAGAGCCAGACCGATATGGGATTTTAAAGACTAATTAAATTTGAGGATTTTAAAATCTGATATTCCGATGTATTGGCAGATACACATTTGTTTGCTTCTTTTTATAAAAACTTACCATAAATAAAGATTATCCCTAACATTTGTTATATGAAGTTATGAGACCTCACCAAGATAACATGACATAATGAAGTCTAAAATGAATTATTGTTATTATTATTATTGTTAATTTATATTATTATATTTATTATTAATATTGTTAATAATACTTTGAACAAAGCTGATAAATGTCAGATGATTTTTGTGTTTTGTGATGCATTTGTGAAACTGCAATAGGGAAACTATGCAACGACAACACCCATAACATAATTGAAAGAGCCGTCTCTTCATTTCTTTTTTAAAGAGGTGGTATTAAGCTTTTTGCCTTTTACCCTCTCCTTTATTGAGTTGGAAATCTTTTTTGTGCATATAATAGGTTTGCATAGTGAAAAAGCCCAAAGTCCATCACCCATCTCCCACAGAAAACACTGCTCTGAACTGCCTGAAAACAGCTCGTTTCCCAAAATGCACATCATAGAACGCTCGCCAAGCGGCTAGTCCAACACACCCTCTCCTCTCCCTTCCAAACACTAGCTACCCTCCAGGCAGTCAATGGACATAAAGTTGTTACTGTGATGTAGAGACAGAGCTCAGTTAAAACTTTATGGATGAAAGATACAGTTGTTACAGATTAATAACTCACCACTCTGAAACTCTTGCTCCGGTCTATGTTGCCAAGCTGGTCGACAACAAACATATACAGCTGAACCGAAGCCATGTTTACTGGCTTCTCGCGGACCTGCCCTTCTCTGCTTCTGATTGGCTCGTAGTCCTTAACTTGGAACTGCGCATGTACAACTAATAATAATAATAATAATCTTTATTTGTAGAGCACTTTTCAAAAACAAGTTACAAAGTGCTTTAACAAGTGTAAAGACAATAATACCCAAGAGACAATAATACAAAAACAATACAAGATAAAAGCATGAAAACATTGAAAAGACTAAAATACATGTTAAATATAAAATAAATAAATATAGATAAATATATAAAATAAGTAAAATAGAATAATATAAAAGGGATAAAATAAAGTCAAATGAGATCGGGAAAGGCTCTCCTATAAAAGTATGTATTAAGAAGGGACTTAAAAGAGTTCACTGACTCAGCCAACCTGATTTCCTTGGGCAGGCTGTTCCAGAGCCTCGGGGCCCTGACAGCAAACGCTCTGTCCCCTTTAGTTTTCAGTCGTGATGAGATGAAGGCATGTAAAATGGTCTCGGTGTCCTTAAAAGTTAACATAGATCGAATTTTTGCTATATTTCTAAGTTGATAAAAACATGATTGAACAAGCTTTTGTGCTGCTCAAAATTTAAATTACAAAACAAACACCAAGGTTCTTTACAACAGGCTTAATGTGATATCTGCTGGGACCCAATGACCAGGATTTCTGTTTTGTCTGAGTTCAGCTGGAGGAAATTATTTGACATCCATTTTTTAACTTCACAAATTCAGTTGTTAAGTGAACTCAGCATGCCAGGGTGTGTGGATCTGACGGGCAAGTACATTTGTGTGTCATCAGCATAAATATGAAAAGAAATACCATGTTTATGGATAATATGTCCAAGGGGAAGCAGATACAAGGAAAACAAAATGGGTCCTAAGACCAACCCCTGAGGCACACCATATTTAACTGGACAGAACGAAGAGACATAGTTGTTTACAAACACGCAAAACTTCCTATTTGACAGGTAGGATGAAAACCATTCTAGGGCAGTACCAGAGGTCCCCACCCAGTGCCTCAGTCTGTCTAACATGATGTTGTGATCAATGGTGTCAAAAGCAGCACTAAGATCCAGGAGTACCAGGACTGAGCACATACCTTAATCGGCAGACTTTAAAAGGTCATTGGTGACTTTAAGCAGGGCAGTCTCAGTGCTGTGGTACTTCCTGAAACCAGATTGAAACTTTTCAAATAATTTGTTATTTTTCCAGTACAGATGTATCACTCCATTGCTAAAACGAAGCCTTCAATACACAGGGTGAAAAGCCTTCAATACACAGGGTGAAAAGCCTTCAATACACAGGGTGAAAAGCCTTCAATACACAGAGTGAAAAGCCTTCAATAGACAGGGTGAAAAGAGGAGCTGCAGCAATGTGAAGTTTGACAAAATATGGTGTTTTTTTGAAAATGAAACCATGTAAACCTGTTCTGGTACAACCCATAAATAAGATTTTGAACCTGAAAATTATTATAATATTACCTTTTTAATTGTCGGATGTTATTAACACATATACCGATTTATCTGCAATAAAGGGTAGGCTATGCATTGACGTTCACTTCTCCTCCAAAACATGCTGGACTGAGTGGCAAAACATCCGTTACTATGGCTGCGTTTAACAGTGGAAACAGCGAAACCGGCGACTATCAAATTAAAGGCAGTTGGACTCAACGGTGATCCTTACTGCTTACCAAAGAACCAGTGGTCCTTTTAGATGTGCTGTTTGTGTTTTCGCTGATTCAAGTTAACGCTGCTGCTTGTCTTTCTGCCACTCAGTGAGCGTAACTGCAGTGACTTCCATGTACTGTGCCATGTACTGTCACACGCATACCCTCTATTGGCCCATATTGGCCAATAATATTGGCACATAGATTTATTGGTCAGGCTCAAGTAAACACATTCATTTGAGTATCCTGTTTAAACATTCTGGGTATGGAAGCAGCAGAAACATAAGCATAAAACAGAATCTGTACAGGGTTTTACTCAATATGTGAAGAGTGTTCATTGCAAGAGAAATTTAAAGAACATCCACTTCCTGATTTGAAAGCGAACTGACACATCCCAGCATGCCGCCATCTGTACAGAGTCAGGCTGTGTTGGCTGGCAGGCGCTGTGGCTTCTTCCACCAGAGGCCCAGAGGACTTCATTATACCTCCCTCCCCTCCCTCTGCCTGCACTTTCCCATTCCCTCTCTCTCTCTACCCTCCTTTCATCTCCTTTTCTCCGCTGCACTTCTTCCCCTGCAACTCTGCCTTAAATGTTATGTCCTCCATCTTCTCTCTTTTTCTCTTCCCTGTTTTGTCTTATTCTTCTGTCACTCTTTATATAATTCAATTTAGATACTGTTTTAGCAGTATTGTTAATCATAGAGTAGTGTACAAAATGGAAAAAGGGGAACACTACGTAGAAAACATGATTGAAACTTGACATTTATCTTCGTTTCATGTATCAATTAGAGGAACGTTACAATCATATGTAATCAATATATACAAACATATCTAATGTTTTCATCTGTCACAATTTTCCAACTAAATCTTGATTCTAGTCTCTTTCTTTTGCAAATATGTTCTGAATATCTGACATTTCCAGGTTTATTTATGCTCAAAAAATGTGCTTAAAACAGGTGGATGGAAACACAATTATGGTATTGTATTGTATTCGACTACAAGTCCCCAGAACAGCTTTGAATTAAACATTTAATGTGAAATCATTTTTATGAATCTTAAATTCAGACTGTACTTTAAAAGTGCATCTATCTGACCCACTGCATACCATGTTGCCATGTTGTCAGTAAAATAGACTATCGATGTTGAACAGATAACCACGACACCAAACACTGGATTTTGTATTCGACACCATGGATAGATGGAAAAATAATTGATTAAGGTGGCAAGGGTGTTTTTCGGCTCTGTGAAATGCTACTTCCTTAACGTAAGCTTTTCACGCAAATAATGCAGCAGAGGCACCATGATGGAACTATGTAAATTCTTTTAGTTAGGCTACATGAGATGCGTTCACATTAATTCCTTCAAGATACATGTTTGTTTGAATTTCCACAAACTAGATTTTTATATTCTTTGGGGGTAAAGGTGACAGCCCTACAGCATGGGAAACAAACCATTCAGTGACACCTCATATCCTTGATGGAAGCATCTATATTTGTTGTTTCTCCACTCATTTATTCAGGTTTTTGAATTTGTCCCTGCTGTATCTTCAGTCACTCCCTGGCCTTTTCTTTTATCCTGTCAATTGACTTTAGCTTACTTCAAATCTGCTTTATTGCTATACGAATAGAAATCTATATCTATTTCGCCAAAGCAGCAGAGTATCAAACAAGGTGATAGTATCAGTATATGCTGTATGGCTCTCTCTCTTTCTGTCTCTCTCTCTCTCTGACCATCTGTCCTGGGCGTTCATTGTCTGTGTGGGTTTCACACTTGCCCAGCTGGGTTCTGGCCACACTGCCTGGTATCATGTGAGGGAAAGACAAGTGGAGAGAGGTAGACAGTATTTGGCAGTGAGAGAGAGGAGAGATTAAAGATAGACCCCCCCACCCCCCACCCATCTGGGACAATCAGAAGGAAGAATGTCACCTTGTCTTTATAACCTGTAACTGAGTAGCGCCCCCCTTGGGTCAATCAGTGGTTGTGGAATGCATCATATTGTCAAAATCCGATCCTAAGGTAATCAGTGTTTCAGTGAACAAACACAAATACAAACTTAAGCACTAATCAGAATATTCATAAAAAGTAAAGATACACAGGTTTGGGATTCTTTTAACTAACAATGAATCTGTTGATAATAGGTATTTTAAATTCTTTATTATATAAAATGTCTAAAATAGTGAAAATTGATAACTGCTGAAGCCCAAGGTGAGATCTTCATAATACTTAATTTGCCCGACCAACAGTCTAAAACCCATAGATTATTAATTTACAGTCATATCAAATTGTAAACAGTAAATATTCCTCAGATTTAATCAGCTGTAACCAGTCAATGTTATTTTTTCTTCATAAGTTAATTAATTGCTATGAATCAGTTATTAAAATGATTAAACATTTTAAGTAATTATATTTTAGTAAACTAATTGTTCAGTTGAGCAATCGTTTCAGCAATAATGCAGATTTTTTGATCTATAGGTGTGTGTGGATGAGCATCTCCTAATGTGTGTTTATGTTAATATAAATGATACATGAATGTGAATACTAAGAATAATGAATATGAATTCCAGCTAATCAGACATACAGATACTCACACACACACACACACACACACAGACAGATACAGATACATAGAAATAGTAAAAATAGACCGGTAGTCAAAGAAACATGTATGTGGCTATTAAAATCATTTAATTCAACACTTATGCATCCGTAAATAAACATATAAATGATGTATGGACTCACACACACACACACACACACACACACACACACACTTGCTGACGAATCAGCTGGTGACTTGGCTTCATCCGTCTGGTGTGGAGAAAGCAGATCCGTTCAGATCAGTCACGGCTGACAGAGGCTCTGATAGCTGCATGTGTGTGTGTGTCTGTGTGTGTGTGTGTGTGTGTGGGTATTTGTGGGTGGGTGGGTATAGGGGCAGGTGATACTGTAACACCTGTTCAGCAGGATCACTTACCTCAGGGGGCTCGGTTGCATCCCAGCACATGCACATGCACATACACACACACACACACACACACACACAAACACACAAACACACACACATATGCATAGTCAGTGCAGCCCAGTGGTTGGCAGAAAAAGGACCATTTGGGACGTTAACGCTTCAGTGTGCAATCTATCCCCCTCCCCCCTCTCTCCCTGCGTCTCATTTACCATAATACAATCTGATGACATAATGGCACGTTTGATATTGCTGATGCCATGATATCATATCATAGCAGTATATCAGTATCTTCAAAAAATATTATATTTCAAGCACCAATGACAAAAACTAATAAAAAATAAAATAAAAAAGGGCGGCGCAGTGGTGCAGTGGTTAGTACTGTCGCCTCACAGCAAGAAGGTCTTGGGTTTGAACCTTGGTCGTTCCAGGCCTTTCTCTGTGGAGTTTGCATGTTGTCCGCGTGGGTTGTCTCCAGCTTCCTCCCGCCGTCCAAAGACATGCAGGCTAGGTTAATTGGTGATGCTAAATTGTCCTTAGGTGTGCGTGTGCCTGGTTGTTTGGCTATGTGTGGCCCTGCGATGGACTGGCGACCTGTCCAGGGTGTACCCCGCCTTTTGCCCGATGTGAGCTGGGATTGGCTCCAGCCCCCCGCCACCCTGTACGCAGGATAAGCGGTTGACGATGGATGGATGGATGGATGGATGGACATAAACTATATAGCAGAGATGTGGACTCAAATATGATGACTTTAGACAAAATCAAAAAATCAAATCAAAAAAGTCAACTTTAGCTTTATTATCAGTGACTCTTAACTTCACTTGGACTTCATCCTTTAGACTTAGAATGACATGATATATTATGAATCAAACCGACAGCCGCAGATCTTATTGCACAAGCACGGAGGAGGAAAAGGTTTGTCTGGCAGTGCAGATGATACCTCAGATTTTCACATTTGAACGTTAAAATCATTCAAAATGATTCATTATTTTGGCAAAGGACTTGTTCAGGATTTGAAGCACAAACTTTAGGACTTGGTCTGACACAGAACATACTGTAATAGCCTAGACCCACGACTTGTGAGAAAATTATCAATGAATTTGTTCAACCTCTGCTAAGTAGTGGACAGACACATTCACACATACATACTTCATTTGATTAGATACATACTTGCATCCATCCATGGATAGATATAGTTGGCTCCCTCTTACAATGTCCTGACAGACAAGCACCATAGTAATGGTTGTTTTGACAGAACTCTACTCCAGATATGCGATCCTCACAGTCAATTCCCTCAGTGTGTGAGTGTGTGTGTGTTTGTCTGGATCTCACTGTGGTGAAATGTGATGCCCCTGCTGTCCTCTCCTCAACTCTGTGTGTGGGCTGCCACCGTGCTGTGTGTGTGATGTCTGGTGCATATTATTGCATAAATTACCAGAAAGACAAGAAAGTTTAGCCTTTTGACGTAAATCCACAAGATCTGGGTTTTTGTTTAATGTGTGAGAATTTTAGAATGAAAAAAAGTGTTTTTGTAGAGGTTTAGAAGATGCAGATGAAGAAAAACTAAAATGAAAAATTGAATGGAAGGAGAGACAGCGGTGAAGAGAGGCACTGAAAGTAAGATGAAGCAAAAAGAAGGGATGTAGAAAGATGAAGAAATACATAAAGAAGTAGAGTGAAGTAAATATATAGTAGAGCCAACTAGAGAAATGTATAAAAAAGAGGGAAACAAGAAAATGGTTTGATAACAACAGGAAGAGAACAAGCGAAATGTGATGGAGAATAAGAACAAAAGGAGATCAATCAACTGGTCATGAAGTAGGTTCTCAAACTGAATGTAAAAAGTGATCAGTTTTTTCCAGTAAAGTTTACCTAACAAAATTCTGGCAAAATATTGACAAACGGCAGCTGTTTACGCAAAAATTTGTCCCAAATAATACAAAAATATGTAGGAAGCCACATATTAAGGGTTAAAATCTGGCTTAATTCATACAATGTCTGCCCAGTTCACCTGGGAAATTCTGATGACTGAATTTGAAGTGACTTGAAGTGATTCTTTCACCAGACAATACTCACCACTAAGTTGGTCTTGATGAACTGCAAATTGTAATTTCTTTGTCAAACAAACAACCAATGAAGAAAATCATCCTGCGAAGAACAGCCATGTTTCATTTTAGTGAAGTTACTTAAAGAATAATATTAGCTACAGCTGATCTAATTTGTCATTTTAACTGGTGAAAATGATGGTCAGCGTCAGCAAAAAACACATAACAGAGAAGAGTGAGGAGAGAGAAAAGAATCCAAAACTCAACTTTCCAGAGTCCAGCCTAGAGATGAGAAGGGATAAAGAGTAAAAAAAGGAAACGACAATGAAGTGTAGAAAGAAATTGGTTAAGACAAGAACATAGAGAACTTGATAGAGGTTGGAGGTTGAGAAAGATTTTTTAAAAAAGAGGTGGAGAATGGAAGCGGGAAATAGAAAAAGACAGAGGCGGAAAAAGAGAGCTATATGTGCTGGGAAAGAGTAGAGAAAGATAGTGAGCAGTGAGGATAAAAAGACAGCGCTGGAGAGAGATAGAAAGAGACAGAAATGTGGAGAAAGCAGGAGAATTAGAGAGTGATAGAGGTGGAGAGCCATAGTGTTTTCCCCCCATGTTGAGTCACTGATCTACATTCAATCTGCTCTATGTGAATTATTGATTGGCCTTTAGCCAGCCTGTGTTTGTGTGTGTGTGTGTGTGCGTGTGTGTGTGAGTGATGTTGCTGAGATGCTTTTGCTGAAAAGCACAGTGGTGGCGTTTTCTTCTCCTTTTTTATTCTATTGATGGAAATGGAGGTAGAATAGGGAGAATGGGACAGATTGATGCACACATGCATGTGTTCACCCCATGCACACAGTCATACACACACACACACACATACTGTATCCATCCACAAACACATTTCCATTTTTTCGCTCACAACATCCATGCATATGAAATTGCACTTATACACACACGCGTATGTACACACACACACAAAAGAAACAAACCTTCGAGGCACTGCTGATATCTAAATACCAACAGGAAGGGGTTTAACACACACATGGGAGACTGAGGTTCTTTAAACCAATAGCCCCCTTTTTACCAACCTGGATGGTTTCTTCTGAGGCCAGATGAACCAGCAGTCATCTCATTGTGGACTGACTAGTTTTCAGTTTATGCATTTTGGCATTTTATGAACATTTGGATTCAGCATTTATTCAACGCACCTGCACAATGCCTGAACATCAGAAAATAGATGTTATTAGAAGACTATTGTTTCTTTGTGTGGGTGAGTTTCTATATTTGTAGACTGTCTCATCTCCTGCTCACTTGTCTGCATCTCAGGTGTCCAACAGACGTCTTAGTCATCGTCCTCTTAGTCAGGATGCATTATTCATTTCTTATTTACACTCAGTTCTGTGTGGGCCAGTTAGAAATGATGGTCAGTTATAAGTTTGGTTAACCCAGCACTTTGTCCTGCCAAAATCTGAGAGAAACCCATTTCCACAGCAGGAAGTGGTCATGCAGAGGACATGCAAGTACAAACGACAAGTAGTTTGACACCAAAACTCTTGGAACTCCAAAGGGGAAAAATGTAATGGAAAATTGAAGACAATTTGTGGAAACTGGGTTTAATTAACAAATGATGAGTAAAGGGTTTCTGTTTGCAGAGATTTTTAAAAAGAATAGTTTAGAAAGTGTATATGCTGTCCAAGTTCTACATAAAGTTGGTATGTTACAATCAATACAGGACAACCTGTTCTTCATTCTGGACAAAGCTGTAGATTTCCATCAACAGAATGGAGAACAATTATGTCTGCCCCCTCCACAGTTAAGTCAAAGATAACTGATCTGTTATTGTTCATTCTGGTGGTTGTTTCTAATCTGTGAAGTGTTCTTCTCTTTCTCTCAGTAACCAGGTTGCAGGTCATTGCAATGAAATTAAATAAAAAACAATTTTGAACATTTTCTTTAATCAATACCCAAAGCGAAAAATGCATTTATGTTGTTTACACCTATTACAGACTGTCTTCACCAGAAAAACAATGGCATTGGACGTGTAAAATGACCTAATGTTTTAAGTAATCAGTTGAAGTCATGCAAATGATTGTCATCTTACAGCAGCACGTCTTGATGGCGATCAGAACTTTTCAGTAGTTTTTACTTTACTTTCTGGTTTCATTTGGTGTCAAAGTAAGATGACCATCTTCTTATATTCCTGTCAAGAAACTAAGCTTGAAACAGACCCGCTGTTTCAGGGTCAGATTCAGGTCGTTTCTCAAGGTACTAGTCCCAACAAAAACAACAAAGTCACTTTAATCCACTAGGATTTTTGTTCAGTGAATTGCAAGCCATGTCCGTGTTGTCTAGAAAGGCATTGTGACATTGTATAACGGTCTGCCATGGATGCATGGTTGGTGTCTGACTACTGGCATCCATTGTTTGCAAATGTGGTATGCGCCTACTTGATGTCTACAATATAACCTATATGGGCAAAATGTTTAGTTCATTAATTATTAGTAGACTGAAAGCAGGTTAATCTGCTATTACTTTAATAAGTATTTCTTTCAACAAACACACCAAACCTCTTGCTAGAGTAGCTCACCTCCGCACCAAAACGAAATAATGAAATAGTTGCAGCCCAGTTTCAGATTATTTTAAATTTTCTACTTTGTTTGAAAGCAAAGTGAGACTGCAGAGACATTTTTAAACACAACTGTGTAGGATTTGAACTAGTGACCTTATATTTACATTGCTGATGGGATGTAAGGAAGGTGGTGAATTTCTGTTGCAGGGAGGAAAATGAGGGCCGTCCTCCCCTCTATCCCAGCCAGTCTGCTTCTAATAGTTATTTTGCCAAAGTAATGAATGGTGGTGTCGGGAAATGATCACCTTAATGATCGTAATTATTGTAATTGAGCTGCAATAGAACATTATTTGAGGTTTCAGATAGATAAGGAGAGGAGTGGTGCGTGTTTTTGATGTGAAGGGTGTGTAAGGTTGGATAAGGACAGGAGGAGAAGACGTAGGGAGCGGGAATATTGCACAGCTGCTCATCTTCCTCTCATTTATCTCTTCTTTTCCTCTCCGGCTCTTCCTGACTGAGCCTTTCACCCGCCCTCCTCCTCCTCCTCCTCCATCTCTTCCTCTTCTTACACCCATCTCAGCTCGCTTGTGTTTGCTCTCCTCACGTCCCTCCCCCCCCCCCCCCCCCCCCCCCCCCCCCCCCCCCCCCCCCTCCATTTTACTCTGGCTGCTGTCGACTGCAGTGTGGAGAGGAGAGCGGAGCAGAGAGAGGCAGGAAAAGAGATGCAGAGATGCAGAGAGAAATATGCAGTGCAGGGGATGGAGGAGAAAAGAGAGAGAGAGAGAGGAATGAAGGAGTAGTGACAGGCTCAGTGTGTGTTTGATCTGTGCTGGTTTCTTCCCCCCTATAGCCCCAGGTACCTCTACACAGAAACAGGGCCAAGTGCAGGCATCTGAATGTGTGTGCGTCTACTAAAGTCTGTGTGGGCAAGAATGCGTAGGTGTGATTGTTGCTGTTGTGTGTTCTTGGCATTTGTGTGTGTTTCTGTGAGTGTAATGTATGTGTTCCTGTTTGTGTGTGAGTGGATATCAAAAGCTAATCTGAAGCTTGATTTTGTTTTGCAGTAGAGTCCCAAGCTGCTATCGGCCATTCTTTCCATTACCCAACATTTCTTGCTGTGTGGAGTGTGATTGTGTGCCCCTTACTTAAAGTAAAGCACCTATCTCCGCTGTCTGTCTGTCTGTCTGTCTGTCTGTCTGTCTCTGTTGCTGGATGTTTACCGATGGTGCAGTTATTGCAGTGATGCATCATTAACATTGCAATGCCTGTAGTGCATACTGTATATACTGCACTCACACCAAGTATCATATTTACTGTAGACAATACATTTATGTAATAAATTATATTTCCCATTATAAATGTAATGGCAGACAAAAGATTTTAAAATGTCAGGCTTTTATCATTACCAAGATTAAGAACAAAACTAGTGCTTAGGAACTAATGGAAAGTCATAATAGAAATACATCTAAATAATCAGTTATATTCTTGTTAATGCAACCAATTATGCCAGTTTAAAAGTGGGCTACATCTACTTCATTTCACTTACTGGTAATTGTTAAAGTAACGTGTGAACAACGATTCATTAGACAACAGCAATTCTTGACTGATTTACAGGGATTTTCTTTCCATAAGATGAACTGTGACACGCACGTTATGCAAATATACAGTATGTACAGCATAGTAGACAACAAAAGACATATCACACCATAGTTTTGTCAGATGTCTGTTTGTTATCAGTGGATGGAGATAATTCTGCGATGACAGGACTAATGAAGCCAAATGAAGTCATTTGATAAACTGAAGAATCCAAGCTATGATAAATTGGTTTTAGTGCTTGGTAGGTCAGAGGTGGTTATTGAACAGCTGGTAGGGATTTGGTGTGTTGCTCAAGGGCATTTAAGTGGAGTGGATGCTCTCAGGTAAGATGAGATTGAACCATTGCTTTGTATCTGAAGGACAGGTCTTGTTTAAACCTTTTACTATGTTTAGCAATTCCCCAACTTAAAGACAATTGTAACTAAATAGGTTTTGTGGAAATATTGTTTTTTGTTATTGTTTTCTTCTACAATATGGTATAACAGTAAGTGCATTAAGGATATGTAGGCTGAGAACTGGAAGTTGTGTCCATGAAAATATCTTGCATCACCATATAAGGTCTCCCAAATTTCTGCAAAATCTATAACTTTGTAAGATCTTCAACAGATTAGATTAGGGTTGAATAAACCTCCTTGCAGTTTTAGAATTATCAGTACACACCCATGATGTCTTACTACACAAGCAGTAAAACTGAGAAAAGACCCTTCTCATTAACTTTTTTTTATCATGAGATAATGAGTGGAGAAAAATAACACTCCTCTTTTGGTCAGAGCAGGCATTTGGTCAGCGTTGCGCAAACTAAACAGAGTGCCAGCTGAGAGTCCAGTCGAGCTGACTGGGACACTGCAGCATCAGCAGCGTGCCAATCAGCCTGCCAACCAGTTAGTGTGTCACTTGGCCAAGCCAGGGGATTGGTCCTGTCACTCGGAGAGGGTGGGCCCTGGGGTCAGGACGGCTGTCAATCAACGGGCCCCGAGGCAAAGATGCTGAGGAAGATGAGTGGATAACTGAGTGGAGGAGAGTCATGCTGTGAGGGCCGAAGGAGGCGGTCAGATGGATAAGTGACACTTTAATTAGGTAAAGAGTAGTGAGATTTTATGGTGTGTGATGGGGTTAGACCAATATAATGGTCTGCCAATATAGTGGGCTGATTCAGGCTTTTAGTTAAATACTGGGCAGTGTTGGTGTTTCTCTCTGACCACAACTGTGAAACCTGAAATTGATATTTTTTACAGACCTTAATTATTCATGTAATCATCCCAATATGCCTTTTAGAGCTCAAACTATTTGTGGATTAATCATCTAGTCGATCAACAGATAAGTAATTGGCCAATTTTGATATTTGCTAATTGATCAATTTCCATAATAAAAAAAGGGCAGTCTTGCGGTCCACTTACTAGCCTTTTCCAGTGCTCTGTGATATCTGAGGAGAAGGAGGAAGAGGAGGTGTGTTCAGCATTAGCAGCTGTTTGTCAGCTCCTGACCCCGGCTGGTGACCTCTGCGGTTGTCCAGGAGGGGAAGGGGAGGTCAAACAAATGTCCGTCTGACCTCGCCCTTGTCAGCTACAGCACAAAGCAAGTTTATGGTTCTTCTTTATCAGCCCAGAATATTTCTAATTTGTAAACGAGACACTTTGTGACAGTAACACATACTCGTAGAGAAAATTAGCAAAATAAAGACTGATTTTTAAGGGAACGCATTTAACATAAGTCCTGGTTTATCAGCCACAGGTTGGTCACTATACACATATGTAAGAAATGTTGAATGTGGACCCTACCTAGGTATTGTTTTTTTTATTTTTAATATTGCACTTTCTAATGAATTATTCCAGTACAATCCATGTTGGTAAACTGTCCACTTGAGTGTGGCAAGGAACAGCAGTAGTAATTTATTTCTATAGAAGAAAAAATTTAATTAAGAAGGCATGAACTGTGAAATGACAGAAGGAAAGGAAATAAAATAAAAAATATTTTTAACATTTTATGAGTGCACCAAATTGTAAGAATGCTTGAAATAATCTGATGACATGCATTAGAGAAATACAACCTCAGACAAAATTGTAGAATAAAAAAAGAAAGATTTAATCATGCATTTCAGATATCAAGTAGGATGTGCCCCTGCACTTGGACATGTCTACTCTGTACTTTGCATTCGATTTTGCAGCACCTAAACCGCATTATAAAGCAGGTAGCTCAAATCAAGCAAACTGATTGGTTCATAGTAGTGTGATAATGAATGCCATGTTGAATTGAATTTCTTTGTGCAGATCCGCATCACTCCGTGACAAAGTAACGTTACACTGTAACGTTTAACTGGCTAGTTATAAACTCCCCACATAATGGAAATGGACACTCCAAATGTAAACTTTGACCTTCTGGCACGCCTTACCAAGTGGCTTGAGCAGGTCTCTCTGGAAAAAAGACACCAGTTAAACAATATGTGCAAAAGAGGAGGTCAACGAGCTCGTGTTGCATAGCAACCCCCATGTATTATGTGCAGGCAGCCAGGTGGGACTACATTTTGTATTCATAAAAAATATTTATTGACGAAATAAAAAAAATCAAAGTGAAGTATGTCTATTACTTTTTTTGCCATACTTGACGACAAAGACGACCCTTAACTGTGATATATTAAAAGTATATCACAGCCTGTTGTGAGCTATAACTTAAATAATCTTTTTGCTTTGCTGAACCCAAAATGCAAGAGTATTCTTGCTTTGTGTCTGAAATTGCTTAAAATAACCAACAATTAAAATACGCAAGACAACCTGCAGCAGTTCACACGTGTGGATTAAATATATAAGCATAGCAAATTCAGAAGTCTTACTAAACCTAAGTTTATGGGGCATCTTAATGTTCAGAGGTAATATTCAAACATCACTATGTTCCACGTAAAGAAATTATATGTGAAAATTTTGTTAGTGATACCTAATCGAACTCTGCAGCATCAGTTTGGTGGACTGGATTGTCTCAGTCGTGTCTGCACACAGACTCTTATCTCAGTCTATCAGCAGGCCTGCTACATTAGCCAGGGTCGCTACGTCAATACAGCCTCAGATCTCAGGGTCAAAGGTCGTCTGTTTGAACCAGAGGGGACGAGACGTCGATGTCATTAAGTCTCCCAGGGCTCCTCCAATCACAGAGCAGCTGTGTGCTCAGGGTGGTACAGTAGAGAGGACTTAGAGAGGTAGACAGATATGAGTGTATGATACCTATTTATAAACTGAAGTCTCGAAGGGAAGAAAAATAGATGAGAAAATAATATTCTGCTACATTTTCATATACTGTATATGTTTTCTATCAAAATCCCAATGTTATTGTTTGACCTAACAATACTCAGTAGGGCAGATATTTTAATTTAACACATTTCTTATCATATTATGACAATATCAAGGGTAGGACTATGGATACGATAACAATATTGAACCTAAACTCAGTGTGGGTCTGAGTGACAAAAGCCCTAGCTTTAAAGTCTATTTTCATTTGAACAAATTACATGAAAAAACTGTGTTGTCCTTTAAATATGCTTGCCACGTTTGATGCTTCAGACTGCATGATTCAGATTGCATTTACTTTGCAATGTCTTCTATCTTGTGGTTTAGTCATGTAACCAAACTAATTCTTCCATATGTAAAGAAGTTTGGATTCCAATCAAGATTTTATCAACCAGACGAAGAACATTTGTTGCCATGGCAACTTTACCATATTCCTACTGGACAGTATCTTACAGTATAGGAAGCTATTTTAGATCATCCTTGCAACACATATACAAACCAATTTAAAGCTTTTGTAAGGAATAATATCTTAACTGAAATCTTGATGAGAAAATGTTTTGTACAACTTGGGCCAGTGGCAAAAAAGTCAAGATTTTAGCAAATTCTGACCTAAAATTTTGATTATATCCAGTTTCATGTCACAGTAAATCTCCCTACACAAAATATTTGTGCAATAAAATGCAGCATGGACTATTCTGTGGTGTATAAGTCAGTATCATTGTTGTCTGTTAAGTACTTTTAATTTAACTAATGAAGCATTTTCACATTGGCTTAAAAACATGAGCAGTAAAAGCTGCAGATAGACAGCTCGACTCCTTACACTAACAGGGAGACCTCGCCTTCTGTTAATGTGACTATGCAAAATCTGGCATGAAGAATAAGAAGAAAACCACTGCTGATTTCGTCCATGGTGGTCCAGAGTGGGGAGTGTTTTTTTTTTTTTGTGCGTGTGTGTCTGTCTATGGAGAGAAATCTGTGTGTATGTAAAAATACCAAGAGAGTATGTGCTAGGAGAAGGTGGGAAAAAAAAGACAGAGAGGAGAGGACATAATTATAATTACAGTCTTTAATCCTCTGGACACACGCACACACACACTGGGCAAGCTTTTAATTAACTATTTGGCGACAGGGGATTCTGGTATTGGGCTAATTATTTGAACCACACATCCCTGCACTCGTCTCCTACTCTGAAACACATTCAGAGAGGCAGACAGGTATTCCTCACTTTGAGCTCACCTGGTAATTGAAAGGTTTTGCGTGGAGATCAGTTCGCTCCAAAATCCCTTGAAGCTGAAGTCAAAATCATCGGGGACAGCGAGCAAGCTAAAGTTAGGCTTCTTTTCTGCTGCAGACTTATCCACAGTCTAATACGGATTTAGTGTTACAGGAGGACAAGGAGGCAGAATAACCGGCTGTCGTCTCTTTATTAAAGGTTTTTAAGGCTCCACAACTTTATCTCGCATAATTCAGCTCAGTTAAAACATTGTCAAATCCTAAGAGGGATTTTGTTTGCAGAATGAGTTTACAATAGAAATACAATATAAAAGCACAGTATAACACCCAGTACCACCAGATAACAGAAGCAGACACCATTACAAGCAAACGATTCACCATATTATTGTATTTACCATATAAACTAAAAGAAAAGAGAAAATGAGGGATATGTTAATAGTTTGATATTATAGCGACAAATATTCATTCTCTGTATTTAACCCATCCCTGAAGGGAGCAGTGGGCAGCCGCTGTGCAGCTCCGGGGGACCATCTCCAGATTCTGGTGTCTGGTCAGTGGCACTGACTAAAGAACCTGACCTGTTTTTGATGGTGGGGTAAACCAGCACGTGCAGAACATCCAATACTTTGAGTAAAAAGGTGATAAAAACGTGTTATAAAGATGACTTCCACTTCCAGCAAACACAAAGTAACATGAACATCTTTAACTGCTAGATGTTAAACCTTGTTCATCAGCCACTCACTGACTTATATTATTATAATGCTATTATTTTTTGTTTGCTTTGACACACACAGATTATGTAGAACCAGAGAAACAATGAGTTTAAAGAGACTAAAACCTTCTGAGATGATTTTCAGTCCATTCAGCACCATAGAGACTCTTTCTCTTGACAGGCACTTGATTAATTTGTAATATGAAAAAAATAAAATAAAATAAATAATGTAATATGAAATCGTGAATTTTAAAGGAAATATTACAGCACAAGACATCAGTTATAGTAGTTGGCTACATATATAACCGTACGTGGATATTTAACATACATTTCCCCATTTTACAATAATTACTAGACTTACTGTCAAGAATTTAATATAAAATTCAGTGAGTTTGAATTTAGATTGTATAAACGGACTAGCTAAAACTTACAATGAAACTTTATTTTACACATTACTTTTATCGTTTCATTTGCTCATTTATATTTTACACAAGTAGACTCTTTTATTTAAAGGTCTAATAGACACAGTTTGTTCTTCCTTGCCTTAGTTGTGGTGGTCTTAAAGGGCAACTAACATAAGAGAACATCATTAGTTTTGAGTGTTTTAGTGTTCTGTAACTGTGTCATCACTGTTTAAATGGTTAGAATGAAGTGCAGCATCAATTTTGTAAGCAATGAAAAACCTTTGTGAGAATATATTGAGTATTAGATGTAGAACAAACATGATTTTAGTCTAGTAAACATCAAATATCTGTATCTGTCTTGATCAGTGTATGTGGTGTTAAGTGTCTGTGGGTGTATTTTTTACACGTCTGATTGTGAGTGTGCACAAATGTGTCTGTGTAGGTGTGTGTATGCCAAAATGTGTGTGTCTGTGTCTCTGTGTGTGTGTGTGTGTGTGTGTGTGTGTGTTTTGCTGGTGGTAGCAGCAGTCAGGTGGATGCAGTCTGTTTCTAAATCAGATCTCTGTGTGATTCACTGGGATGATGAGTCACCACAGCAGCACCGGCACAACCAGCCTTGTCTTCCAATACACCCCCCTAACACATACATGCGCGCACACACACACACACATTTAATACCTTGTAGCTATGGCCCTATGGTGTTTGTTTCCGACTGTACATGTATGTGATATTTTAGCGTGTGTTTTCATATGTACACTTGCTTGTGCGTATAGGTACTGTGTGTGAGTGTGCTAAATAATGGGATAGTGTGCTGTTCTGCAGATGTGATTTGGTGACTAATGTGGAAGGTGCTGATGTCATGCATTTGCTTCTCCTCACTGCTGAACTCCTCATTTCCTGGACATTCATCATTTATCAGCCAATCACCTTGCGCACACACACACACACAAGCATGTGTACACTCATCTATAAACCAGCTTGAAGATGCAGGCAGTACAATATGCAGGATATAAGCTATTGACACATCATGACAAGTTGCTTTCATTCAAGGAACTGTGTGGAACGAGGTAGAAAGATGTACAGAGGAAATAAAGCAAGGGTAAAAGGAAGGAAAAATCAGGGGATAGATGTGTGATTCAACAAAGCAGCATTCAAGAAATTGACTGAGAATGTGTGAAATCAAACTAGTAACAGTAGTAGTAGTACTACTAGTAACATGGATCCACATTATGTAACCTCCATCTGCGTCAGACAGCTGAGTGTAACTGGATCATATTGATTGGAGCATTAAACACACATGGATCCTCCAACTAACTGCAGTCTACATATGTAGTCTGATTGAATTTGGATCAAGGAAAAGTGCTTAAAGGCAGGATTGTTCTGGAGAAATACAGCCAAAGCTGCAGAGCGAATAGCGTCGCGATTATTTTTGTTACACCCTAACCCTAATTAAACCATTTAACTAATTAAATATGTTTCAAGTGAATTACTGATCTCCAACACACAGCCTAACTAGTTAACGTTACCATTAAGTGAACGAGGTTTACTATTCAGAGTGAACACCAGCATCAACGCCAGAGGGAGACCAGGGAAGAAGTCAAGGGAGCGTAGGCTACTCCTATAATTCATTGATTTATACTAACTTTAAAACTTTTAACTTTTTAACAAAGATTTTTGCTTTGGAACTATATAAAATAAAAGCAAATTAACTGTACACTAACAATGTAATGTCTATTTAGAACAATAAAGCAACAGTCCCCTTTCAAACTACTTCTGTAGTTTATTTTTCAAAAGTGCTTATAGGTTTTCGGCAGTAACTCAGTGGAGATTGTTGCTGTAGGCAACAGAACGAGCCAGATGTTCCTTGATGTACTTTAAACCATTACTCATTACTAATAACTTTTTTAAAGCTGGGTCTCCGACATTGGCAGCGTTGTGTTGGACAGATTTGTGCTGCGGTGTTCATGAGGGGGAGCGAGACGAGCGAGAGGATGTGCTGCGTGAATGCGCCACGGTGCTGATCTGCAATCAAATAACATTTTAAATAGGCCTAGTAAAATTTAAAAAAACCTAAATCAGTATGTGGCGGTCAGCGTTGATATTGTTATAACTGAACGTATAGGACAGACTGCTTTTCCTCTGTCTCTGCTGCTCTGTTGTTGCTGCTGCAGTGGTCTGAGTAACTGGGTCCTGTGGGGCCGACTGGCCGGCCAGCTGGCACCGCTAACCTCGCGGGCGCTTGGGGAGCTTCTCAGCCCCGAAAACGTTTGAGCACATTTTCGATTCGCTGTCAGCTTTGGTAAAACTGTCAATATTCAAATTCTACACAGTTGATTTCTTGCCTCAAAACCGCTCAAAAATGTATTTAGTGATTAAATTTGTAAAAACAAAAGCCGTTCTGCTGTTTGCATCTTTCTCCTTTACATTCCACTTCTTGCATGAATGCTTCTTCTTCGTGAGTAGTTTTACAGTCAAGCAGTCATGGCAGACAGTGGAAGCGACGCTGCACTTCCTGCAGTGCATTGCAGAAATAAACAACCAGAAATGTTCCTAATATGAAGATTGCTATCTCTCCCTTAAACGACATCTATGTAATGATGCGTCGACAATGAAATTTCACGTCTAAAAATTATATGATTCAAGAAGATTTTATTTAAGAAAATAAAGGTGCCCTGATCAACAGTCAATACAACATAAAAACCTATGGGTTAATTTACACAGTTAACAAACAGCAAGTTAAATATAACAGCAGGTGTGCAGTTTAGTTGTTATTCTCGTATATTAAAGATTAATCTGCAATTTTCTGCAGAGGTCCCAGAAATATGTCACTTGACATGGTTAAGCTTTATTTGAGAGTGAGAACATGACCACAAATACTGACATACTGAATATTCTGCTGGCCAAATATTGTTCATGTAGAGCTTATCCTGTTTTTTAATGCATTTAAAATGTATTTAAAAATAATTGCATTTAAAATATAATCTCCTCACACTTTCACAAGACAGCCTATATTTATAATGTATTTTGTTTATTTTACTTTCCAATTTTAATTATTTGCTTTCATCAGTCATGTTCTCGGATGTGGGTATTGAAATGAACCAGTATCACATTCTACAGATGTGTATTGTATATGATAAAACGGGAAAAAAGTTGATGAAAAGAAATTAAACTGTATTTCCTTACATTTCAGAGGTGTAAACAAACACACTCTTTTGTTTTACTGATTATTTTTGCTGTGTGGCAAAGATGTTACCAGCAGAAACACTGACACACACCCTGAGCTGTGGTCCATACTTTGAATCGGCGTCAGCACAACGCCACTGCCTCGACGCCTAGCTACCACTGATCCTACCTCTGATCCTACCAGCTTGTACACCACAGCTTGTACACCAAAGCTTGTACACCACAGCTTGTACACCAAAGCTTGTACACCGCTTGTACACCAAAGCTTGTACACCACAGCTTGTACACCAAAGCTTGTACACCACAGCTTGTACACCACAGCTTGTACACCAAAGCTTGTACACCACAGCTTGTACACCAAAGCTGGTACACCAAATCTTGTACACCACAGCTTGTACACCACAGGCTGATGCTATCCACCTATAATCATGCAGCTTACTAGACTATGCTGCTTAAAATAGAGGAAATGGTTAGCAATATGACACTTCTAATATATTGCATGTTTTGCTAACTAGTATCATAAACATTGTTTAATTGTTTTCATTTGTCTGATTGTTCTCTGAAGTGGTGTATAAATCAAGGAACTCATATACCTGTAAAATCAGCTCAGCCCTTAGAGTATGCATTATCTTCTGCAGAGTTTATGTGAAATGTGTGTTTGTGTATATGAGTGTGTACGTGTATGGAGCAAGTGAGGAGGGGATGTTCAGAGATTTGTGGCTAAGGTGTGTGTGTGTTGTGGCTAAGGTGTGTGTGTGTGTGTGTGTGTTAGAGAGAGAGAGAGAGAAAGAGAAGACAGAATACTCGGTCATCAGTTTTCTTGACAGTTTTACGGCTGCTGAGCTAGCAGGACGCTGTGGGATGTTAGTTAGCCCACCTTCTCACACATCAGACCTGTGTGTGTGTGCATGAGTACTGTATGTGCCTCTATGTGTGTGTGTGTGTGTGTGTACTTGACTGTGTTGGCTGCTGATTCCTCCGACTGCAGCTGCAGACACTGCATCAGCTCTCATTGACTTTGACTACCTGGTCGACCTGTGGGCCCGAACATGTTCCCATGTACTGTATGTGTGTATGTGCATCAGTATAATGTTTGTATATGAGATTATAATGTGGATGTGGCCAGGAAGTGGATTTAACCTTAAAGCTTACCTGAGTCATGAAAGGGAGCCGTAATTGAAGGGATGAATATGTATCCCTCAATCTCAACCCATCTAATTTTTAAGCAGGGAGGATTTTCAGTACTGTGGTCCACCAAAGTTAATCAGACATATTAGGAGAAATTGGTTGTAGACCAGGCACAAAGAACTTTTTCTCTACCTGCAGTAGCCTCTATATACCAGAATACAATAAAGCCAGAATACACTGACCCCAGATTCAAGCGACGTGTGCGCTGCGTTACGGCTGCGCCACGCCTGCCAGAGCTAATTGCAGACATTTTAGTCAATGCTTGTGCTCACACCTGAAGCATTCCAGCGCATCCCAGAAGCGACCCAGAAGCGTCTCTTCGCTCTGCAGAGAATAAGCAGCGAGTCCATTTTTGACGGAAGCCGCGTCAAGCAGGACAGAGTGGATGAACCAGACTGGAGGTCAGACACAGAAACGGCAAAGCGAATCTGGTCGATTTTCAAAATAAAACACCCTCTGCTGATTCCCGATCGTATATCAACAATAAACACATTTAAAACAGAAATAAAAAAATAAAATAAGTACGTAGCCTATTTAACCAGAGTAGAAGCACAAAAATCAAGGAAAACTGACAAAAACAACACAATCTGAACATGTAAGCAAAAACATGTTAGCGAAACGCTCTTATTCTGAAATGCTCCATGTGGGACATGAAGACCTGCAGAAAATGGAACAAAATCGGTTCACAGCGACCTGTTATCTGTAGTATTAAGCATAATAAACAAATAAACAACAAGTCAACAACGCTTGCTGCTGAAACGCTTCCAGTGTGCGTTGACGCCTTGCAGAGGACAGAACAAAACAGCACAGCTGTAATGCACTGCACACGCCATCTGTGTGAGTCCAGGGTTAGACCATACAACTAAATACCATACATTAACACTCATATGTTATGTCAGCTTCATGCCTCATTCAACTTCTCATACCATTGTAGTTTCTCTGTGATTATGCGCTTAGCAGCAAAAGTTGTTCAGGAAATCAATTGCATTCAATGCCTGGGATAAATCAGTAACAGCAACAACAAAGCTATAGTGTACCACCATGATGCATTTCATTAGCTCTGTGCCTGTACTCTGCATAATGACAATAAAGTTGAATATAATCTAATCTAAAGATGTGCACGGATGTTTGCTAAGTTATTGTAGGACCAGCAGAAAAAGGCCTGTTACACGAGTGTAATGGATTGTAATGACTAGACATTATTGACCAAAATATGTAATTCCATAACATACATACAGTGTTTTCTCCTTGCACATTCACAGAGCCGCATAGCTTTTATGGTCAAAAATTCTACTGCATTGTTGCTAATCATGTTTCTGTTGGTGTTTACTATGGTTTATTGACTCCACACGGTCAGTATCTCTGGAAATAGCTTCTTATCTGACAGCATAATCTCAAAAATAGTAATAATGGTTTTATTATGGGGTGGGAGGCCACAGGGGGACAAAAATCAATAAAAATAATTGTCTGTAATCAACTGTCTGAGCATAGGTTCAGGTAGCATAGGAGAAACAGTAATGGTCTGACTGACCAAGAAAAGAAAGAGACAAACTATAAGCATGATTAAGAACTCATGAGCATGCGTTATGATTTGTGCTAGCTATCTCAAGTAGGTGACATCTGCTTAGTTCTTTAAGCAGTAGGTAAAAGGTGTTCCATCAAGGCTATCTGATTATATATTGGGTTTGTTGAAAGGCATTATGGGAAATAAAGGATATTAAAATATCAAGTAAAAGTAGACATGCAACAGCACTTACTGTACCAACCCATGTATTAACCCATTGACTGCCTTGAAAATGACAGATCGATCATAGCCAACCATATCTTTTGTCAGTCTGCCATCCACAAAGGAACAATGTACAAACCTTTCAGGGGCACATTGAAAGACTTGAAGTGTCTTAAATCTGTATTCCTGTCACTATAAATGGAAATATTCATCATTATTTTTTTACATGTAAAGGTTGTTGTGACCTAGAACCTGTATTCAGTATGTGATCATAACCTATACATGACCTGTTTCATAAGTCCAGTGTATTTTATCAGTACATCACCAGAACCCTTTGAGGGCTGGTGTGTTCTGCTCCTTCCGTCTTTACTGCTGAAACATCCACTGCTGCCATTTAGACAAACCACTTGGTATTTTAATGTTAGAACCAACAGTTTAGCTGGTGGCTCACTGAGCATGCTCAAGGCTCTCTCTCTTGCTCTAACTCTCTCTCTCTCTCTCTCTCTCTCTCTCTCTCTCTCTCACACACACACACACACACATATATGCACACACATCCTGCAGCTGCTTCAGCAGCAGAACTAAAATGGAGATGGTACACGTGTGTGTGTGTGTGCATGTGTGTGTGTGTGTGTGAGTGTGTCTCCTTGTCTGCTGACAGTAACCTACTTTTATGGAACCGACTCACTCAGAATGATAAAAATACTTCCTCCTCTTCCTCCTTCTCTCTGTCTATCTTTACTTCTATCTCCTCTTCCACTTATCTCTGCACCCCCTTATCCTCCCCTCCTCTCCTCTACCCATCGCTCCCTCTATCTCTTCCTCTTTACATCCCCATTTCTCAGTCTCTTCCTGATCTCTTCATCTTTCCCTCTTCTTAACCCCAATCTTTCACCTTCCTTCTTTATTTCCTTCTTATCTCAATCACTCCCTCTCCTTATTTCCTTTCCTTATGTATATCCTTTCATATCTTCCATCTCTTCCTCCATCGTTCCTTCTTTGCTTTCTTATTACCCTTCTTTCATCATTTCTTCTCTCATTCCTGTCTTTTTTCCCTCCTTTTCTTCTCCTCTTTTTCTCCCCCTTCACCAATTTTTTACTCCCTTTGCCCCCTATCCTCCTTCCATCTCTTCTTTATTAATATTACATTTATTAATTATTTAACTCTCTCTCTCTTTTTCTCTTATTCTGGCTACTCCCTCTTCTTAATTTTTGCTCTTTTTTCCCCTTTTTTAAAATCTCTTTACTCTTCCTCTCCCATCTTCCCATCCTGGTACGGAGAAGCTGATGCTGCAGCCATCAGCTTGGTTGAGGTAAAACTGTATGATGGAGGGAGTGAGAGAGGAAAAGGGAACAAATTGCAGAAGGAAAGGAAGTAGCAATGAAAAGAATAGTAGGAGAGTATCTTCCGGCACAAGAAGCCCAGATTAAGAGGGAAGAGAAAGAGGCCTTAACTCAGGATAGCGTGAGAAAGAGAGAGAGGGAAGATTAAGAGAGAATGATGGTGGAGATATGTGATGCCTTTGGCTGGATAAGGGAAATATGGTTAGAAGAGGTTGGATTCAAAATAAAACAATAACAAAAAATAATTATTTAAAAAAATAATGCATACTTCTTTTAGTGGTTGATTATGATTCTATAATATATATATTTTCCCACCTTTACAATATTATTAGTCATTGATTTGTTATTTCTGGTTGCTTCTTGCTCTTCACTGTTTAAGCCAATAGCCAATTTGTTCCTGTACAACAATCCTCAGGTTGCTTTTCAACCAAATTCTCCAGTAGCTCATTTGTTTTTGTCTTTTTTATTTTAATGTAAACCTCAGTGGTACATTGTTAAGACTACTGCAGCTCTGCAAGTGATGGTAACCAGTGCGTTTTTTGTTTATTGCACTTTGTTGGATTGTAAAAGCTGCGTCAGGATTTTATTGAAAATGCTTAAATGCCCCAAAGCCATTTTTGGGTACTAGAACAACAAATGCTAGGATTCAGGATGTGACACGTTTGAGAGAAATAAACAAGTAGTGAAAGTTAAAATAAGAAAACAAACTTTTTGTCCTCTGCAGCTGGTAAATTTATCAGCCACCACATTTAATAATTCAGAAGATTGTTAAAATAGAACAGGACTCCAGATGATGGCTGACCTACAAAAGAAGCTGCTCAAGCAGAGTTACCTGCCAGAGTTAAAATCAGCATAGCAGTGGTGGCTGATGAAAGTTTCATATGTTTTTTGTTTTATTACCCGCACTTTTTGCGTTGATCTCAATGTTTTGTGAATATACATATACAAAATTATGTATATTCACAGCACAAAAAATTGCATCGCAAAATATTCTTTTCTCGTGTCTTTTGTAACACACTGCACATTGTTATATATAATGACTGATGTTTCTGTATATTCATACAAATGTTTGATAGATAGGTTTGTTGTTTTATATTTTTTTGCAGTGACATTTCTTTGCTTTCCAAATGACCCAATTCTAATGGCTAGAATTAAAATCTGATCTTCTCTAATCTAATCTAAATTAATGTAATTTCTGGCCTTGTGATTGTAGATGGTGAATTAAAGTAAACTAAACAGAGGAGAGAACAGTGCCAGTGATGAAGCCATGATCTGAGCGGTTCAGCAGTTATACAGTATGTATATGTGCGTGTGTTTACACAGCTGGCACAGCCTAGAAATGAGACTCTTTCATTGAGTTGCATCATAGAAGACGCTGGAAGTGTTACTGTGTGTTTGTATGTACTGTGTGTGTGTGTGTGTGTGTGTGTGTGTGAATCTATGCAGTTCTCATTACCAGCCTGCAAAGTGGCATAGCAGATATTTGGCTAAAAAACAAGCTTCTTCCACAAATCAAAAAGAGCTGGGGTCAGGGGAAAGATAGAGAGAGTGAGAGAGTGAGAGAGAGAGACAGAGAGAGATGCACCCTTTCATCTTTCACATGTCTATATATAGTGGTTCATGAAGGAGAAGAGTGGAGCAGGATATGAGGGAGGAGGGGAAGTGGAGTGAGGGTATGGAGAGAAGGCAAGATGGCTGAATAAGAATCGAGAAGAAACGAAGTAGGGATGGGCACTTCAAGCTAAAATAATATTCAATGAGAAGTATTCGACCATTCTTCGAAGACGCCATGAAAACACACACAAAGCGAGAGACAGTGAAAGTGCGTCCGCTTTGAAATAACGGAATATATTTGAATAGTTTTGTAGACTTTTGATATTCTAGCTTTACCTGTGTTACCTGTTCCAGATTTCTTGCCCAGAAATATACATTCAGACCTATCTCCACACTTTGTTTTAGCACTGTGCCAGCACTGGAGTGAGTAGCTGGTAACTGGTGGTCCCGATGGCTCTGCTGATGAATGATGTTAGGGAGACGTTGTGGTAGTGTTCAGTACTGAAAAAGGATCTTTATTTCCAGCGCATCAAGCCCATCTCCTTTGGTGTAGTCCAAATGATTGTGCCACACACACGTTTTACTGACTCCTACTTTTTCTAATTGAATTACTATTCAAAAATTGTGAAGCATCCCTGAAAGAAACATGTAGAGTGATTTTCAGTAATTTTAGGACCTGAAAGACAGAGAGAAGGAGGAGTATTCAACCTGCTGAGAAACTGAGGACAAGAGAGAAGCAGGAGGCAGGTGGAGCGACCGAAAGTAGGGGGAGTTAGAAGGATGGTGACATAGGTAGGGGAGGAGGAGATGAAACTTTAAGCATGTGACAAAAACTAGACTGTTCCATAGCGGCAAAAGCTGCAGGATGCAAAAATATAAATGAAAATATAAAATTGAAATAAAATAAATGAAACAAAGCGTTACCTCAGGCAGATCACTTCAGTGGCTGATCACAATCATTAGCTCATGCACGTGTAAAGCATGGAGATTATAAGCTGACACTTACCACTGTCTCTCTGCTGATTACGCTCATGCAAATGCACATTGCTGCCAAGGGTTCAAACTATTTTACTACCGTCAAACTGACGTGAAAAAAATAAAGACAGAAGCTAATGCCTCCCGATCACAGAGTAAAAGTGAACCACCGTATTAACTTACCTGACTATTGAGAAAGAGGACAATGATATCAAGGATCAACACTGTTCGTGTACAGCTGGGTAGACCTCTATTCACTATTACAATCATTAAAAAGCAGAACAGTTGGGTTATATAACGTTACATTCAGTAGTAAATTAGCTAGTGTTAGCTAACTAAAATTACATTATAAACAATCCACAGCCTACATTTTCCATTTTTGTTTTAGGTTTTGGAAAGTGAATAAATCATGCTTCTCCTTTCAACCTCTCTGGGTAGCAACTGTAATTACAAGTGTCACAGGAACATTTGACCGTATTTTGGAAAAATACAGCGAAGAAAAGCTAGAAAAAGACTTCTTTTGCATACGAGTCAATGGAGCGCATCCATTAAAGTGTCAGACCCTAGTTACAGCGAGTCCGATACTGCGCTGTGATTGGCACGCTACATATTCGGGGCGTGGCTTAGCAAAGGGTCAATTCGATCATTGAAGATCATTTGGACCCAGTCTGACTCTGGTCCCGATACTAGGAACTGAGTGAACCACTGAAGACCTCTTTTTAGTAGCTATTATCTTCAACATCCCGTCATTGTGTTATTTACAATGTTCTTCTTCAAGATGAATGTTGTCACTTTTGCATATTGCTACAAATACATTGTAATCTTTAAATATGGATCACAAACAGCCAATGAACATGACAGGACAGACATTTGCTGAATTTTCTGCTCAAGCTGAAATATTTTGAAGAGCACACATGAAGTTGTATGGATGAATTATTTCTACATTGACCTCTATGGGTCTGTTGTACTTGTTAGCGCACCCCAAATCACAGATGGCTGTGGTCAGGTATGGTGGTGGTACATTTGTGACCACACCGAGCTGTGATGTAGCACTGCACTAAAACACAATGAGAAGTGCTGTAGGACACAGGGTGTTTCAGAGAATGAACTACATGTAGATGGCAGCACAAGCATAATAATTAGACTGGATGTATTGGGATACTTGTTAACTCACACAGCTATGTCTTCGCCTCATCTCGCACTGAATCTGGAACTGTTTGTCTGTTTGCCTTTTTACAGTGACCTCATATGCATTTGTGTCGTCTCTCATTTTCCCTGCGGACTTGAAAAACATGAGTGAAGGAAATGCGAGTGAATGAATCTGCAGAAATTCCTTAAGACTCTTTTAAACTTTAATTGGAGTTGAAATTTGAAGGATATTCAACTGCGTATACCTGCTTCTTGCTATTTTTAAGCTCCGCATGTTTATGAGGGGGATGGAGAGAGAGAGAGAGCGAGAGAAAGAGCACTTGCGTCACTCCCATAAAGGAACTGACTCTTGCTGAGTCGAGTGCTACACAGTTTCATTTATTTGATAAAGCTTCATTTGGTGTGATTTAAAATCTCCCCCTCATCAGGCTCGGCTCCCCTAAAGCACAGCCTCAGCGCCACGCCAAAATGCCTCATCAGCTGAAAACACACACACACACACAAACACACTTGGGTGAACACACTCACACACACACACACACACGCACACATACCGACAAGCAAACTGGTACACAAGGACATTTTTCACAGGATGACTTAGACTGAGGCATATTTAAACAGGTGTGGGTAGTTTTGTGGAGGTTTGGGCTTGGAGACAGAGGAGGAATATTTAACAGGTAGTTAGTTTACTGTCTTCATGGAGGAATTCTTCACCATGTTGGGTACACACACGCTACATTAGGCTGGAAACACTGTGACAGGTAGTACAAAATTTGTGAATGTAGTAAAGTACACTGAACAAAATTATAAACACAACACTTTTGTTTTTGCCCCCATTCATCATGAGCTGAACTCAAAGATCTAAGACTTTCTCTATGTGCACAAAAGCCCTATTTCTCTCAAATATTGTTCACAAATCTGTCAAAGTCTGTGTTAGTGAGCACTTCTCCTTTGCCAAGATAATCCATCCACCTCACAGGTGTTTCATACCAAGATGCTGATCAGACAGCATGGAGTGCCTTAGGCTGGCCACAATAAAAGGCCGGATATGTGAGTGGATTGTTTTATTCTTCTGCCAGTGGCTGCACCTGCAAGTGTTTATGAGGTATGGAAACACTGAATATGCATCCCCCGTTTACTAAATAGGCTGAAATATTGGCCTTTTCCATCACAGCCAATTTTACATAACTGCCTGTTTATATTGTATTGTTTTCCAAACTTGTTTAATATTGGGATTCTTGAAGAAGTGTAAAATACATCTTTCAGATTGCTTGTTGTGTCTCACCAACAGTTCAAAACTCAAATATAGTCAATTTGCCATCAAAGAAGACAAAGAAATCCAGCAAATGTTCACTGAGATGCTGGAACCAATGAATGTTTGTATTTTGTGCTTACAAAAAGAATGAAATGACAAATTTATTGTTAAAATTGCCAGAGATTAATATTGCGACTGATGAATCAATTGTTTCAGCACTAAACATACATTTTCTTTTTTCCCCATTTTGGGACAATTTTCTGGGAGGAGTGTGTGCAGGTGTTAAGATACAAGCAGTCAGATGGGACAGATGGGAGGTAATAGTGTTTTAAAGGCTATTAAAATACAGGTGTATATGAAGAAATATAAGCTCCATAATACAACAATGTATTGGAAGTGCTAAAAACGCTTGCACAAAGAATTTACCTTCAAAAACAAGCAGAAACAATCCTGTGACCCAATCAAGACATATATCTGAAACTGAAGACTCCAGGGGACTGATGCAAAGACGTTTCATGTGGTACCTTGTTAATCCTGAATCCCCGGGAACA